>NC_058048.1:27351302-27516302 GCF_020085105.1 Siniperca chuatsi
TGTATGTCTCGCCTGCTGAATATCAAATAGATGTGGCCTCTGGTTTATGAGGAGAGTAATGGAATACTGCTGAGGTGTAACTGTTGTTATGGTGTGTGTGTGTGTGTGTGTGTGTGCGTGAGATTATTCAAGGGCAAATTGAAAAGTAGCAGGCTCTGCAGCGTTTTTAAACAGGTGCCCTGACAGTAGAGGAGATGAAGGTGAACCCTGCTGATCTCTCCATCTTTGTTTGCTCTTTCTGTCTCTCTTCTCCCCTCGCTTGCTCTGCATCCTTTTTCTCTCTTGCTTTTTCTCTTCAGTATATAACATTTAACATGTTTAGTTAAATGTAAAGAAAGATACTCTAACATGCTAAGTGTTAGCATGTTACAACTCAAACTAAACATGTTTTACAGGTTTATATCATGTGTTTTATGTGTTTTTGTTATGTTTTATGTATCTTCTGTCCAAGTCTGTGTGAGTTTCCCCAGGCTGCAAGACAAATTTCCCCTCCAGGGACAATAAAGTTGAAGTTGCGAATATTACATAACAGAAGTTAGCATCGTAACATCACTTCACTTCACTTTGATGACCACATGACCAGAGTCGTGGATTTTGTTTTCGGTACAGCATGGTAAAAGTTCAGCTCAGTTCAGTGTCAGCAGCATTGCACATAGACATACATCAGTGTAACATATCAAACAATAAATAAACATATTAAGCATACAACCGAGTGTATGTTAAACATTTCATGCTAAATGAAGTTGCATGCAAACATGTTAAAATTCCGCTTAAATCCAGTTTAGACTGATGACATCTGGTCCAACTCTGACAACATAAAACTGAGCCTGACAAGCTCGACTGGCACACAGGATAAACTCTTTTGACCCACCCTCAGGGCAAACTTTACCTCTTTGTGCCCCACTAGTGCTAAAGATCTTAGTAGCAAACACATTGCAAAGATGTCTCCCCATTTTTTTTATCCATTAACAGCTTTGTTTTATGGTTTGACTAGTATAGTCTAGCCGCTAGACTATACTAGTCAAACCATAAAACAAACCATAAAACAAAGCTGTCTAGACGCTAGACTCTAGCGTCTAGACCTTCATGCTATGTCCACAATTGTTCGCTGTGGATAGCGCCATTTTGTAGTGTAGCGTCCGAATGTTTAGTGAGTTATTGTACTTTATATGCTCAGATTATCTCACAATACAACTTAAAAAGTATAGTAGTAAAGGTAACTGCCCCACTAAATACAGTATGTATACACTTTAATAAGGAATATGTCAGGAATATGATTAATTTTATTGACATTTTAGACTTGTTTTCAGTGAGATATTATTGAGTTTATATAGTGACTTTGCTGCTCTAGAAACAACATTTAGTTATATTTAAAATATTACATTCTAATCCTGTTCTGAATTTATTCTTTTTTGAAAGAATAGATTTTTTATTAAAGCAGTTATTTAGTACAGATACCGATAAGAGTTGTAATATTGATAAATTCCTAATGATACCCATGCCTAAACACAAGTTTAACTCTACAATTTGTCAAAAAACACACATTTTCTGGGGTCTCACTACAATGAAAACCTATCAACATCACTGAAATAGTGAATAGTCTTTGGATAGTAAAACTCTTCCAGTCTCTTCCAGATCAGATTTGATCTCTGCAGCTGTCTCCGCCGGCCTCCTCCTCACTCTTTTTTGTTTCTGTTTCTCTGTTCAATTGAGTGTACCTAATGGTCACAGCAGTTGAACGAGATTATTGCCGTATTTAGTTAAACATTAATCATTCTTCTCTCTACTCCCATCTCGTTCTCTGTTCCTTCCGCCTCCCACCTACAATCTGTCCTCTTCTACTTCAATTATGACTTTCTTATGTTTGTTTCTCTCTTTTGCTCACTCATTCAGTTCGTGTTTTTAATTATTTGCACCCTTTGCCTGTTGATTTTTACACCTCACCTGTATTCTATTATAAGAAAGACACATTTTTTCTATACTAGCTAAAGTAAAAAAACAAGTGCTTGATTTCTCCCACAGATGAAAGTTGGATTGCTCTTGAATTACTGTGACCAACTGTGATGGTTTTTCTGCATCATCTATGTGAGTAGCTAACATAGTCAGGACAGTAAGAAGAGATTTGGTGGGAGATTTGTGTAATATTCAGGAGGTGAGACATCACTACCTTTTTTATCATTTTACCATTTTTTACAAAACATCCATGGAAATAATACTTACTTAATGTAAATGAATTATGGAAAGCCAATTTCCATTTATCTGAGTTTTAATATTCAAATGGGTCATTGACTCTGAAACAGCACTTGGACCTTAATGAAAACTAATGAAAGGCTTTTAGAAGCTGGCAGCTATTTTAAAAAAGGGAGACCGAACCCACATTTTCAATTGTAATGGAAACTCTGGGATAGAATACCAGGATTTAATGAATTAATATATATCTAAACATTAATATCTATGAACAATTCAATTAAATTCTACTACATCAGATAAATTAGCAGAAAGTTGGAGAAATTTAAGAAGAGAAACAATGACGAAGGCTTGAGGTAATCTGACATTATGCTGCTGGTCCATCAGGCACTTCTGCCATGCAAATCTCCCTTAAGCTTGTTTTCTGTATGTAAATCTGAAGCTTGTTTCCTTATGGCCCCTTCCTTTCTCATTTGACTGCAAGATGTGATACAGTAACAGTACTGCCTGTGTCCCTTGGCTCAGCTAACAGCGCTGGACTGATGCATGCTGGGAGCGTTGTTTTGGCTTGTGCTGAAGCAGTGTGACCTGTAAAATCCCAACTGACAAATATGTGGAATAAGTACGTAATTTACAAAACACAAAAACAAACAGCAATGATACTATTTCTAATAAATGTAGTGGATGGGCAGATCTTGATATTTCATCATGTGGGGGGAAAAAATCACTTCAGGAGACCAGCGGGGAGAGCGGCAGAGAAATCAAAAGGGTTGGCAAGCATCAGAATCAGATCATTTATATCATAAAGATAATCAGAAGATCTGCCCAGGGGCCTCACGGGACCATGATCAGGCCCTGCCTTTTGAGATACATCAGGCTTTTGAATAAAGAATGAATTAGCAAACATTATTATTGTTATGAATGTGTAAAGAAAATAACACTTCATTTAAGGTATTTTATTTGTGTAGTTGTGACCAAGGAGCAACCTCCTAAATGTTAGAACAGATAATTGTCACTGTCAGTATTGATTTACAAGGCTCAAGTAGAAGATAACTTCTTTCTCGGTTGGGTTGGTTTAATATTTAAAAGGTGTAACTATATCTGTTTTTATTATATCTATATTTGTGATCACGGGGACATGGTTGTTGCTGAGCTGGCTTCATGACAGAGAAGGGACAGGGTTTAGAATTTGGGACGCATGAAGAGTTGAGATGTTCTGTCCAATCAGAAACTTGTTTTTGACTCTATCAGGTTGTAATCTGTTAATGTGGGCCACAGATTAATAATCCACACTGGGCGGTTTGCCTTAGATAATCTAGCCAGCCTCCGGTGATGTCGTGGGTGGGAGGATGGTGGACGATTAGGCTGGAAAGAGTTCAAGATGAGAGGAATAAAGGCAGAGGATGGAAGGATGTGAGGGGGCTGGAATCAACAGCAGCTCTTTAGCTCATACATAACAATAAATATCACAAATAGCTGATTGTGCTGGTTGAAATGCAGTTCAACCAGGATGAGTGCGGTGAGCCTTCACTATTTTGGAAAGTTTTGCAAGTGGCCATACCTTGGTCCAGACATTAATTTGGGAAACAAAAAGTCAAAGTGCAGAGGTCACTTAGTGATTAAGACTGATGAGTGTATGCTGTATGCTCTGTGAGGCTGTACTAAGGCACAGTGGTTTTTTGAGCTAAATGCTAACATGCTGATGTTTAGTAGGTTTAATATGTACCATGTTCACTCTCTTCGTTAAGCTTGTTAGCATGCTAACATTTGCTAATTAGCACTGGGAATGTCATTAGTTTTGCAGGTATTTGGTCCTAAACCAAAGTATTGGACAAATGGAAATTTTGACCTGATGGTGGCGCTAGATGAGTAGCCAAAGGATCACCCAAGTTATTATAATTCATCCTGTGAGGAACATGAAGGTCTGTAACAAATTCCACGACAATTTGTTGCGATATTTCACTCAAAACCACAAATGTCAACCTCACGGTGGCGCTAGAGGAGAGAGATGAGCAAAGTCAGTAGGATTCATCGTCTGGGCACTGTGAATGTCCGCACAAAATTTTGACTCATGTCGACTGACTGACCGACATTGCCATCTGTAAAGCCATGCTGCTGCTGGTTAAAAAGACGAAAAATACTAAATTCTAGTATTTTTGACATTCAGAGGTTCCCTGTGGACCTTTCTTGTAAATATTTGTTTTCAATCAGTATTTTTTAGCAAAACACACTGTGTGGCCAAACAAACATGTCCAATGTATTACCTTCCACAAAACACATTTTTTAAATATTTTGAAACCTGCATCATTTACATCCATGTTTACATCAGCTAGCAATCTTCTTTTTCTCACATTTGCATTACTGCCCTCTGCAGTTGGGTTGGCAGGAATGGTGTTGCAAACAAAATGGGGCCAATCAAAAAATGTCTCCATAGCTGAACTGGGGGTTAAAGACTCCACAGGGCACCTTTTAAATCTTAATGCACGACGATGTAATGAAGAGGACAAAGCTTTGTTTCTCTGTCGGCAACTCTGTCTCCATCATCGCTCTGTGTGGGGGGTTTTTGGTTTTTTTCTTCTCTCCCAGGCTGTCCATACAAAACAACTACACAAATTGGTATCGGGTGTTGTTTTCCTTCTCCGACTCTGTGACTCACACTCACACACAGAGTCTAAATTATTAAAACCAGTCAAGTTTCCTGTATGCCCCCTGAGAAACTCAAAACCACCGATTCACAAAGCAACAACAGCAGTAGCAGACACACTCACCTAAAACGGCTGTTTGTGTTTATACCCAAATGTTCAAATATCCAGCAGTTACTCATGGTTCTTATACTCTTTTCTATTCTTTCTTACACTCTCTCTGATGCACACCCACAGCTTCATAATCTCTTCTCTCTCCCATAAATGAAGTCAAGCTGTTAATCTTCATTTTGTAGCCATCATTAAGTGCTCATTGCTGTTTTCTTTCAGCACTGCACTTGCATAAAATCAAGCGTTTTCTATTGATAATGTTTAAAGCTGCATGTGATGTGTTTTTGAGTAAAGCACTAACTTACTTACTTTTATCAGTGTTGTACTGCACTTGACTCCCACAGGATGTAATTTAGTTTAACCTAAGACCCTTCAGAATTGTCTGTGCTGTACTAGATTGTACACTGGTGCTAAACTGTAGTAGTCACCACAGTGTGTTTTTATTAATAATGAACATGAATGTTGTTTCCACTCCTCGCGTGACCATTGTGACCTCTTGTGAACTGCACTGTGAGCTTTAAGTCCCAGTAATTAAAATCTAAACTCTCTCTTCTGTCCAGATGACACGGTGTCGGCCAGCAGTAACATGGACATGGAGGACCGGGTTTCCCACCTGGAGCAGAAGCTGCAGCTGCAGGAGGATGAGATCCAGCTGCTGAAAGCAGCACTTGCTGATGCCTTGCGCCGTCTGGGCTACTGCGAGGAGCAGAGCCTGGGGATGCAACCAGGAGGCGTCCATGCTGCTGGTAGGAGACCTCTGGCCACCACAGCTTCTGCACCACCTACCAAGGGTAAGTAAGGTAACTGGCGAAAAGAGAGCCCAAGTCCTGCGCCCGTTCCTAGTTTTCTTATTAGTCATCATGTGTCATCGGTATTTCTGTAAAGCTGAAACATGTTCCTGCTGTTTTTATGTTAATATTCTAAGATAAATGCGTGTGTACCACTGTGATTGAGCAACCATTCAATAACAACATGTCCCTTGAGACACTGCCATGCTGTCAAACCCTCATATGAGCTATAGTTGTTGAATGCTAAAGTAATTGTTGTCTTATTTTTGTCAAAATGGGGAATAAATCACTGTACTGCTACAGCTGCTGTCCTGTCAACACTACACCTTTATGAGATTATACTGTCATTTTATTCCCCACTGAGGACGGTTCAACCGCACCTGCAGTGTCAGACTCAGACCTTCAAGGTCAAATACACAACATCTTTAATTGTCCTTGGTGACATGGATCTAGAAACACAGCAAATTAAAGTTTTACTGCTCATACTGTCACAGAGTACAGGGACAACATTATCTCACATACAGTGCAAAGGGACAGTCTCAGATTTAGTTTTAACACTGATTTGTACATAATTGTTTTTACAAACTTGTTAACATCTGTCAATTCCTCTTTTGCTGTAGCAAATGATAATGTTTTACCTTTCAGTGCGTCAGCTCCTGCAGGCTCTTCCCTCCAGACATCTGAGTAACGGCTACGTTCAACAGAAACGCCTCCTCTCCTCCCCTTCCTCTCCTAAGAAGGAGGTGCTACAGTCCATTAAGAGGTATACTAAACACTAAAGGAAAAAAGAAACACTGCCACAAATATTTACACTCAATCTCAGAAGGGAGATGCAAAGAGGCAAACTAGTAATGGTGGTGACAGAAATTCACAGCGATTGCGGTGAAAGAGTGACACAATTTTGTAAATCCTACAAAAAGAAACTGAAGCAAAAAAGTTTTTTGAACACAGATTTCCACAAGGCAACACAACAAAATGTGATGTACTTACTTTTATTTATTTATTTGCATATATTTCTATTTATTTCCTTTTGTTTGTCCACATTGCCCAAAACACAGAGCTGAAATCTGACGACTGATTTTACATGATTTGCAGCAGATGGGCACCAGGCTTTTAGCCAAATGAAAACAATGCTGCTGCTGTTGTCAGCATCGGTTGTCATTTTGCTAATAAAAGGTAAATGACCAGTGAGTTTTTTGCTGTCATCGAGATTATTCAATCTTCCACATTCCTTCACACTTCATTTTTGTCACCTGTCACCCCTAGTTTTATTTATAAGACCCCCATCTAACCAGGGAAATTAACTAGTAGTGTAACTTTATTTTTAGCAGTGGCATTGGGGAGTAGAGGTGAAGAAGGGTAAAGATAAGTTTCAAATGTCAGAACATACTGATTTCTCTTAAACACATTTACTCGTCTTTTATCTCCTTTCCTCTCCTCTCCTCATCTTCAGGAAGAGTATGTCCACAGAGCGTCTCACCCTGGTGAGGAGAGAGATGGGAGCAGAGAGTCGGAGTCGAACCACCTCCTCCAGCTCCTCCGGAGGCAAAAGGTAACAGCCTTGTCCAACGTGATGGTGTAAATTAAACACTGTGTTCCCAAAATCATGAACACCTCCTAATACCTTCCTGAGTCATTTCTTACTACTCTGTGATACCAGAAAAACATCAATCGCATTTTACACAAAGGCAGATGTAACAGAGACCACATGATACTGTATCTGATGTCGCCATGAAAACAATCTACAAACTCCTCTTTTTGCCTCTAACAAGCTCAGAGAACACGTTTGTGTAGCGTGGGTCAGCAGGGTTGCAGAGGAGTTCAGTGGGTTACCTTAGATTGTTGTAATGAGCAGTCTTACCTCTCTACTCTCTCTTCTGTCTTTCTGTCTGTAGACAGACCAGACTGTCACACAGTCTGACCACAGTCAGTCTGAACACATTGCGTGCCAGTCAGAGGCAGAAAGAAAAAGAGTGAGAGTGTTTGGTTAAAGCAAGACTAACATGAAGTTATTTTAGTTTTAGATTTTAGATATTTAGATATCCAGATTTTAGATATCAGATTTCTGAACACGTTTAATACACTGGCAGCCTGTCCAGGGTGTGACCTGTCGCTCTACACATGCATGCTGGGATAGCCTCCGTCCCCCCATGACCTTGAGAAGTACGTATTGAAAATAGATGGATGAAGTATTAAAGATACCGGTACTAAGAGAAAGCATTTACAATGGAAAACTATCTCTGTGGTCAGACTGTAGTTTTAGTATGGAACCCATAAAGTTCAGATGTTAACTCATCTGGTTTTAGGCCATCAAATTCTTATTGTTTCAAAAGCTGCTCTGTTACTTTAACTTAAATAAATTTAATTAAAAATGTAAATACAATTGAAAGAAATGGTAAGATTATACTATGTTTAGGTATCATGACAGTAGGTACAGTATCTTTAAACCGTTCATGGATAAAATGAGTACACATGCACATTATACCAACAGTAATACACCCTTTTAGTGACAAAGCCAAAGTAAGAGGAACAACTGCCTCTGCTCCCCAATCTAATCAGCATCTGTATCTGATTTTGATGAGGTCATTTATCGTGTACAGCCTTCAGTGTGGGAGCTGCTGGGGCTCTGAGTGATGGCTTAGTTTCCCAAGTTTAAAGCACACTCAGGATGTGTGAGAGGCTTCAATTATTCAGACTGTTTTTGAGAGGAGAGAGATGGATTCTGCACATCATCATCATTAGTGTCGTCTGATGTGTCTCATCATCATGTGTCGCTGTTACACTTCCACAGTCAGCACTTCCCGTTCGCCTGCAGTAAGTCTCGGATGTCACCATGAATTACGTTTTGCAGTTAACGTGCTGTTGGTCTCTGCGATGCCGCAGCTATGAGCCTGATAGACAGTGAAGTATCCACGTGTTTACAGCCAAGTGAACACAACACGTGGGTCACCTGTCATCTGTAAACAAACCCGGAGGAAGTTCCTTTGGTTATACATACTTACACACACTTTTTCCATTCTTCTTGTTTTTCTTTTCATCAGTGTGTCTGTCTTTCATTGTGTGCTGTCTTACTTCTAAATCCATTTTTCTTTCTTCATTTTTCATCCTCTGCACTACTTTTTTTCATGTGGTGTTTTTCTCTCATGAACAGTTAAACCTCCTTCCTCTCCTTTCTTCTTTTCTCCACTTTTCTCTGCTGTTCTTTCTCTAATCAACATTCACACTTCCTTTTCTTTCTTTTCTGCTCCTCTTTTCCTTTTCCGCTCTTCTCCTCTGCTCTCCTCTTTCCTCCTTTTCTTCCGTTACCTTTCGTATCTTCTCTTCCCCTTTGCTTTCCTCTTCCCTCTTCTTTTTCTTTCTCTTCTTTTCCTTTCCTCTCCCCTCTCCGTCTCTCTCCTGTATTTCTGCTGATGGATCAGATTTCAAACTGTTCTTGGTAAAAGGGGCGTGGTTACCGGGTAGAGGGGATGGGTCTTCAGCCAGGAAATGTGTTCTGACTGGATAATGGGGCCACCTCAGGCTGAGCTAAAGGTTTGCCGAGTGAAGGAGGAAGTCTGTGTGTTGCTGTGGCAGTTGCACTAGACAGGAACCACTCTTGTCTTCTCACCACTGTTGACTGTTACTCTGACGGAAACCTTGCAGCCATGAAGAGATCTTCCAGGTAAATAGTTGCTTTACAATGGACATTCAGTGATTAACAGAGAGAGCGGGAGACTGTGTGCAGAGAGGATTTACTTATAAAACTTTTTGTAAGAGAAAGTCTTATGCTCTTACAGATTTGTAGCACAAAAATGAAGTAAATGTATGTATTTTATGAAGGAAAGTATGTAGTTTTAGTCTTTGGATGGCTAGATGGTAACAGCAATTTTAAAAACACATATGCCGCTTTTAAAGTCAACTGGATGAATTTCAGAAAAAAAATGGAAAAGTACTTTTGTGTCACACCCAGCTAGGCCCTCATTTGTTGTTTGACTAATATTTAAATAGATTATAGGTTGCACAATGAAGTGCTGTGTGGTTTGGTTTGTAAAATGCATTCAGGCTACACCATCTTAAATGTTTGGTTATTTTCAGTCTAAAAAAAAAAGTCAGTCAGCCGTTTAGGTCTAGCTTGCACGACAGCCTGAGGAAGTTGTGTTGTTTTATGAAAGCGTTGTCACGCAAACCGTTTGATGCAGTAGGCTTCCCACCTGCAGGGCAGTGGGGAGGGGCTGCAGCAAAGTAACGTGAATACAACAGAAACAAGAGCCAGTTGTGTTAGTGGACCGTGGATCAAATATCAAAAGGCAGGTCTGATGAAAACCAAAAATACTAAATTGTGTCATTTTGAGAAGATTTAGTCATAGTGTAATTGTGTGGTTCACACAAGGAAGGAAAAGTGAGTTGTACTGTATTATGTGAAACCTGCTGTTCATTAAGGACGCTCTCAGATGTTTGACATTGTTCATTCATTGTTCTGCTCAAAAAACTGAAATATGACTTTTATTGAAACCACAATGAAGTGTTTTCTAAATACGGTGCTTTCTCTGAAGTGGATCTCTTTCTCATTACGGGACACATGTTGAATGAATTGATGCGCCTTTTCAAACAAACGTCACATTTCTGTCCAGTTATGAAACACACACACTCACACACACATAGTGGGATGAGTGAATGTGAAGCGACAGGAGAGTAGTCACACTGTGCTCAGCAGTTCTGTCAGTTAACTGATTGTTCTTTTAAATCTGATTGATTCTGGCAGCAGACAGGACAGAGCTCCTGCTTTATATTACAGATTGAAGTTCACAAAAAAATGAGAATATTACATATGCTTTTCATGTGGAGCAAACTGCTTCACATCACCATCATCATAGTTTTATTTGCATGTGCTGCCTTGGTTGGTGCACATTTGTACCTTGTTTAACATTAATGTTAAGGTTTTCCAAAGGGATTATAATTAATTCATTTAATTCATTAATTTCTCAAACCTGAGTGCCCCCCAAAAAAAAAAAAAAAAAAAAAGAAAACCCACTGCAAACCCTGCAGCATTGTGACCACAGACAGGAGGCTGATGCAGCTATGGGACTGATGTTACGATTACCGATTCTGCTCAGCTAGCAAAACCACTAATAACATTGATTGAACCTCCTGCTTAACATGCAACAAACATATTGACCACGTCGCTGACTGCAGAGAAGCATTTTGCACCAGGTGCCTAAAACCTAAAACCAGGTTTTGCCCCAATGAACTGGTTTAAAATCACTATGACTGCATATCTTTTCATCTAATATTAAGTACATTTAAAGTTAAGGGTAATAACCATTTAAATCTAAGAGCATTGTACAAAGTTGAGTTTTGCCATACGGGTTTGGTTTAATGCAAATACAAGGAATCAGGAAAAGATTTCTATCATGTTCACTCTATCCTTCGCTTTCCTTTTGTCTCTGTGTCATGGGACAAAAAGCTGAAGCTGATCAGATGTGTTGGTGTCCATTAACTGAACCACTGCAGTACTTCAGTCATAATGGACCAGGAAGTGGACGCACACTTGAGTTGAGAGGGCCACAATCCATCAGTCAGAGCGCAACATTCATTTTCTCTCTGCCTGCATCACTGATAAATACTGATTTACTACGCCATCCGTCGCTGCAGTTTCACCCAGCTGGATGAAGCACTTTCCCCTTACTTATGAAATACAGTGATGAGGAATATCTTGTAATCATGTAATGTAAGGCAAATGTATTATTGCGCCTTGTGTAAGTTTTGGACAAAAGTCAGCTGAAGGCTTGATTAAGTAAAATTGCGCACACTAGACTTGAACAATATTTAATTGATTGTATTTATATATATTTAGCAAGTCAGCAAAACAGCTACCATTAATTAAAATAATAATAATAATGATAATGTTTTCAGTTGTCAAAATATGATGCAAGAACAAGCATAAGGCACTGAAATGGTCATGTTTCAACAAATTTAAAACATTCAAAATATGATAAACAAACAAGCTAACACACAAGTTACATAAAATCTTCATAAATTGCTTACATCGCGGTCCTTAAATCCTTATGCAGGCAGACAGTCGAAAAGTTAGAACTCGAAAAGATCTTTGGAAAGCTAAAAAGTTTCTGAGGCCATCTCAGATCTTGCCGTCTCATTTTCAATAAAACACTCCTGCCGCTTCCAGCCAAGCAGCTGGAAACTGGACCGGTCAGTGAGTGGTTTAGATTAGGACAGCAAGCTGCGCTGCATTTTGAATTTGAACTGAGCACAAATTCAACACCTCTCAGATCTACCCTGAAGGGTCTTTGGCACTCATTAGTCCCCTCTGGTTCTTACAAGAACCCATTGTGTTTTCAGAGTGCAGGCAGGCAGAAAAGGCCAACAATTCACTCAGTGCTGCATGTTAATAAGTGCTCTGTTTGTGCATTCCCTCTCCCTGGAAACCTGGTGACTGGGACTACAGCCACACGGGTTTTAGATCCACAGTTATTTGCCCTGTCACTGCCAGTTACCCAGCATGCCCTGCACTAATTACTGGCTCAATCTTGTTCTCTCATTGGCTAGAACCGGGCCACACCTCATCTTTCTGGCAGACCACGCATACACACACTCACACACAAACATACAGTTCAAGAGACAAACAGGCCTTTGTGTGGTTATTGTAAAAAGCCGAAACCCTGCCTGATCTCCTCCAGTTGCCCAGAGACACAACAGACACCAGTCAGGTCCTCAGATCAGTCGCCTGTTTACTCTGTCTTTTAATCTTCTTCAGATGCTTTGTTTTATGTTCAAACACACACATACAAGCTCTGATCTTTTATGATTAATAATTATTCTTCTCTTTTCTTTTTACCTGTGTCCCTTTTTATTGATTTGTAAAACATATTGTGGCAAACCTACTTTATATAAAAAGATGTGTCAGTGCTGTAAGGCTTTTCTCAGGTAACTCCCTGTTAAGCAAATGTCAGGAAAAGTAGACACGTGGTTCATCCTGGTGCTTAAAGGTGTCCTGTTGAGTTTTCCTGCATCCTCGTGTGCGTGCACAATAAACAAAACAGGGACCCATTTGTAAAAACAGTGCTCCATAGCTTACTACCTGAAGTTGCATCTCTCCTCAGTTTGTCATTTCATCATGTAGTACCCACAGGGTTTATTATTTCCTGATTTATTCAGGTTTCTCCCTTATTTGTCACCTGTCTGCACTGACAGGCGAGAACCTGTCGTGGTCCTCTGACAGTAACACTTTCATCTCTTTCTTCACTAGTCACTTTCTTACTACATGATTTATAAATAAACGCAATTTTTGCATCTTGTGGATTTGTTCCTTGTCAGGAGATTTGTCTCCGGTGCATAGGTTTTAAAATCTGAAACAAATAGAAACCAACAAAAACTCATACACTAAGCCACTGCAGTTTTCCTCAAAGTGCTGTGTTTTCTCTCCAGCCTTCCTGTGTCTGCTTCCAAAGACACTCAGGAAAGTCAAACACATGGTTCCAGACTCTCCTGTTGCTGAGCAGGAAGAGACAAGCCCTCAAATTACCTTTGTCTTATCAAGCCTTACTTTTATTGCTGTTGCCATGGTGATATCCACCTGTCAGCTGAGGCAGCACTTCAACATCCTGTTAATCTGATTGGATGACAGCATCCTGACAGGTTAGGTTGTGGTCAGCATGCACTGAAATGCTCAGCAGGCAGTTCTGATTGGTTGACGGACAGCTGATTCAGGGCTAATTATGGATTTAGACGAAGGAGCTGACTCACTGGTTTGTCAGTTTAAATTTAAAGTAGTTAACCAACTTTTTTATATAAATTCGTTTAGCTTTTCTATGTGACATTTGTTAACACTAGTGATTCTCTATCTCACTTCCCTCTCTCATCTTTGCTCTGATCCTCCTCTGTTACACTGTTTGGCTGAGCACTACATTCACTGTGTGGTTAACTTATAGTCAGTGTCATATTTCATGTGTGGATACACCGATACTAGGACTTCTCTGTTTGCTTTGTGTCTGCTGACTCGATCAAAGACACTTGTTCTCTTTATCAACCTGTGTACACAGTCACATTAAAGAGTTGGTACTTTATTAATTTTCTCTATTCATCAAAGGTAAACAGAGCTGTGTCTTGTCTATCTTTGTGTCTTGCCCAATAAAGAAGACGTAAGCCCAGGGTGGCATTAACTGGCTGTAGGAGCCTTGGGCAAAAATGAGCTGTGGGCCCCTGTTGACCCCCAGTCTTCCCACTGTCTGTTCATTGTGTATGAATCATGTTGCCTTTAGATACCCATCGCAACTGTCCAGTGCACACAACAGACTACACATGGCACTTTTATTTTTTGCCAGGAGGAGGAGGAAATATATTAAGAAATATGCACTATGTTGGCACAATCAACAGACATAATGAAGGCCTTAATACTCCTCAATTAGCAAAAATTTGCAAAATAGCCCTACTGGGGATGAGAAGTTAACTGAGTTGAAATTAATTGGATTAAATTTGAAAACTGACATCATAATTTTTCTGAAGCCTGAACAAATTACCTCTAATAATTGTTGCCGTCAGGAGGGAAAATGATTTCCACAGCATTTTAAGAAAGACTTTTAGAAAGGTGCGGAATAAAAATCGCTTTTTATAAAAACAATATTATGATTGAGAATTAATCCTACTTCTAACAAGGCTTGTGAGCCAATAGGATAACAACGTTGGTATCACGTGGTATCTCTGTGTCATCAGCGATCGAGAGCCTTAGTAGTTGCCAGGTAGTGTGGAAAAATGGCTGAGTTTGACGGTAAGCGCCCAGCTTCAGTCCCGCACCAATCCCAAATGCACAGCGACAAACTATATTTCCAAGCATCTAGTCCATCATCTTAAACAAGAATTGCAGGAGGATAAGATCTGTCTTCCAGGTCTTGATTATATGATGCATGGCCTGTGTGTTTTTGCTGACTCTGTGCTCTGCAGCTCTTCCACAGACATCCAAACATCCCTATTGTCCAGTTAATGTGAAAGTGAGCGGTCAGGTTTGCAGCTTGTAGAGCAAGGAATAAATAATTGATGCCTGACGTTATGGAATTTAGTCTCAGGAGCTTTGGAAAACACTTCATACCCATATATATATATATATATATATATATATAATATTAGTGTGTATTGTTTGATGTACTTGCTGGTGCAAAACAACTTTTCCATTTTGGCTGACCCTAAATCATAACAATCTTCACACGAGACATTTCATAGATTTTTCTTATTTCTGTTTCAGCAAATCCAAAGAATGCTCCTTCAATGCAGGTAAGAGGATTTTCTTTACCCCATGATGCTTTGTATTTGTGTGTGTAAGTCTCAGAGTGTCTACTTTAAGACTGCAGTGGTTATTATGTCTTAACTTCCCATTACTGTCACATTTTAATTTGTTGTGAAGAGGATGAGCAGCCTCTAATGTGTGAAACTCAATTAGCCTTCAGGAGTCCTTGAAGTACTCTTGAAGGATTTTTATTACTGTCTTTTTGAACCATTAAATATTTCTCATTGGAAATATTGAACATCCATTAGAATTACTAAAGAGCCTGAGAAATACTGACTTCTGAAGCTTCTGAATCTGAAGTAAAAGAACTGATCATTTATTGCTGTGTTGAAAAGGAGGAACTGAAGAACCACAAAAATCTGAGGCTAGTTTTTATTTTCTAAAGCATCCATGTTAATTAAAGGTTACTGATGGACTGGCTTTGCAGACCCATGTTCTGTCTGTGTATGGCTCGTCTGATCATTACAACTAGCGAAGACCAAAGGTTTCCCTCTGTGTTCTTTCCTCTGCTTGGTTTTACTGGAGAATGCCAACCAGCAATTTTCCAGAAAACAGCAAATGTCAGAAATGAAAGGAAACATAACGAATGAAGTTCACAATGACACAGTATACCTTTTGACTGTAGTCAGTTAAGTACGTTTAAAGAAATTATTGGCAGGATTTGAACATCGTTTATTCTGTAAAATATGTGAGATTTTAGATTTCAAGAAGCCAGAATTCTTTCGTCAGCTGTTCCGATTTTGTAGAGTCGCATCAGGAAAACCTACTTTTTTTTAAATCTCAGAACTCAACATGAAGCCACAGGATAAAAGAAGATGGAAGTCAGGTCTGTGTGTGTGTGTGTGTGTGTGTGTGTGTGTGTGTCTGTGTTTAAATGAAGACTTATGAACTCTCACAACCTTCAATTAATGCAGTGCTGTTATTTTCTAAAAAGAGACACGTGTACCGTCACCTCCTTGTTCTGTCTCTTCTACTTGTCTCTGCAGCTTGACTTTTGTTTCTGTTCCTTTTCTCACCACTTAACCATACCATCCCTATTTTTCTTCCGCCGCTCTTTTCCTCCAGAGGACGGCTATGTGAGGATGTTCCTCCGAGGTCGTCCTGTCACCATGCATGTCCCTGATCAGCAGAGGGAGAGCTACAGCCTTGACCACAAGGTGGCGCTACCTGACCGCAAGCTCAAGCTGCAGTGGGTGTATCCTTCAGACTGGGAGAGGGAAACTGAGAAATAGAAAGACAGAAACAGTTTTTTTTTTTAATGGATAAGGAGTGAGTGGATGAATGAATTACCTGTTTCGATTAGAGGTTTTTCAAACTGTGAGGGGAGGCGTGGGAGAGTTGAAGGGAAAGCGGATGGAGAGACATTAGGCAAAGATACAGCATGAGGTGAATTAGATGATCAATGGTGAATAATACGCATACTGTATTTTTAGATTCTGTGTGATTTACACTGTTCAGTGTTTGAGTGTCAGACTTTGAAAACCCCTGGAATAGATAGACAGACAGATGGATAGAAACCTAAATAATTGCCAGTCTCCATTAATTAAATATAGTTATTTGGCAGTAAATGTAAAATATAAACTTTGGGTCATACAAGCTTTAACTTCTCCATCATACATATATGATCCTTTATATTCTGGGAGATGCAGCTCTGAACCTTGAGTAGTACTCTTGGCTTCTTGTTCTAAAAATTGTAAAAGCGGAAAAAGCATCAGTCCTGAAGAGTCACCTTGGTAAAGAGCATCAAATTATCGAATGTTCTCTCTCGCTGGTCCTGTCCATCTTGTCCACTCATCTTGTTCCCTAACTTTAGCGTGGACCAGGTATGGCTACCGCGGACGTGACTGCCGCTCCAACCTCTACCTGCTGCCCACAGGGGAGATCGTCTACTTCAATGCCTCTGTGGTGGTGCTGTACAACACCGAGGAACAGCAGCAGAGACACTACCTGGGCCACAACGACGATGTCAAATGGTGAGAAAACAGCAGGCTGATAAGAGTTGTCTTCCAAGTATTTGATATTTAACATAAGAATAATACACAGGGCACAGAAAGCAGTAGTAGTTGTAGTGTGAGTAGAGTTGACAGCAGGATATGGAAACATTTGTTTATACAGAGGAGTGACTCTTGATCTCTTGTGTCACAACTTTTCAACAGACACTGTTGAAACAAATGCTACAAATGCTGCGTGCAATTCGTCTGTATCTATCTACTGAAATTATTTCATACACAATACTTCTATTATTCAGTCAAACCTAAAATTCTAATATTTCACAGAAGCTTCCTCATGAACTCCTCCTAGACAAGGACTTTTTAAAATGCTCATCACTCTTTTTTCATGCAGCTGAGTGTGTTTATCATTTATGGGATTTTTGGTTTACTTAATGAGAACTAGCTGACATCCTGAATGAGCTCTGTGACTGGAGCCTCTGGGATGTAAACAAATTGAATCCACCCAAGGCATACTGGGAAATCTACTCATCTCTACAGGGAAACAGTCATGTTTTCCTCTCCCACAGCGTCATATTGAGTTCTCCTCTTCTTGTTATGAGAAGGATCCTGTGTTAACTACTGTAGTTTTTTGTCTTTTTAAATTCAGAAACACAACATTGTTGTGATAAAGACAGTATGATTTATACTGCAGTAAATATTGTAATTACATTTCCAAAGTAAATAATCACAGAATTTGTCTATTTGTTATCAATTTATGATGCTAAGTGTCAGTAATGTGTTTCCAAAAACATGTTTTCCACTCCCCGTCAGTCCTTGAACTTCCTTGTTTATGAAAGTCAGAGGCCAAAAAGAAAACTGTTTCTGTCATGGAAACAGCAGCAAGTCATAGCAAATCCAGAAAACGCCTCCAGTTATGACGGCATTTAGTGTTTCCACTTTCAAAGTGATGTTTATTTTCATTGTGTTGGAATCTGAATCAGCTGGTTGAATCTGCAGTGGAACACCCCTCTGGCATTTCACCTTTTTCCATAAAAGCCAGAAAAAAAAAAAGAAAGAAAAAAATTAAAATGAAGTAATAATTTATACTTTCTCTTCTTAGCCTGAGTGTGCATCCTGACAGGGTTACCATAGCAACGGGGCAAATGGCTGGAAACTCTAAAGATGGAAAGGTACTGTGAAAACCACACTTACAGTGAAACTCTGTAGGAGGATGAGACGGTGTAGTCCCTCATTCGTCCAGGAGTGTTCCATCGTAGAAAAGGTTTCAGTCGTAGTCATCTGGACACTGTTTTCAGAATCAAGACGTTTCGGCTCCCATCCGGAAGTCATTCTCAATTGTGAAAATGGTCTGAGAACTCAGAAATGGAAGAGTTGGTTTGAAAGAGGAGTCAAAGAAGCCATTTTTGTGAAAAAAGAAAACCCCTCTTTAAACACAAATGGTGGTCTGAGATTCAACTTGTGTATTAACACCATGATAAAGCCAATCATATGCTAATCAGGTACTTAACAGTGATGAGGGAGGTGCAGCCAGAAAACAATAGGCCTGATTACTGATTACTGGGCCATCATGGAAACAAAAGAAGGTCAGTTTCAGGTGAAACTAGGTAGGGTAAACAGCAGACACTCAGGAAGACTCCTCCCTGAGGGCAGGGCCTAAGCAACACAGAGTAGCTTAAATTTCTGAGTTCTCAGACCATTTTCACAATTGAGAACGACTTCCGGATGGGAGCCGAAACGTCTTGATTCTGAAAACAGTGTCCAGATGACTACGACTGAAACCTTTTCTACGTCTGTAGGAGGATGTTTTACTCACTGCTAAAATAATTAGTAAAAACATTTTTTAAATTTAATAGTAGATATGTTTTTTCTTGCAGCATTGTATATGATGTAAAATTCCTATTAAAAACATGTTTTGTTTACAAAGTGCTTTAGCATGAGGAGTAAGGAGTTTAATAATCTTGCATGAAACAAAAATTCTGTATAAATGAAAGTAGTAAAAAAACTCCTTGTTATCTAATCCCACTTTTTTGTTTCTACCTATCAAATGATTTTGTCTGACACACTGTTCCTTTGTCTGATCTCATCTCTGTCACCTGTTTAGCTGCTAGCTCCTCATGTTCGTGTTTGGGACTCTGTGAGTCTCAACACGCTCCATGTGATCGGGATGGGAGTGTTCGACAGAGCAGTCACCTGTGTGGCTTTCTCCAAGTCGGTAAGCAGTTTCAAATCCTGTAGAGTTTACTGAGTGTTTGACACTGTGCAAAGTTCAGTCAGGCACTGGCCAGTGATTTACAAAAGACTTCTAGTTTTAATAAATACATGTAACTGTCTTTTTGCTTTTATGAAGATCTAACTCCTTGCTTTTCTCTCAGAACGGCGGCGCCTTCCTCTGCGCTGTGGACGATGCCAACGATCACATCCTGTCGGTCTGGAACTGGCAGAAAGAGAAGCAACTGGCTGACGTCAAGGTTCCCTGACCCTTAACCTTTGGCCATCTGACCCTGATCCCATTTATACAGCTGTATCATTACTGATACTATCTCTTGGTTCTAAACTTTAATTAACTAACCGTATGGATTACCAGCATATACACAATTCTTCTCAGAATACTAAATGAATCTGAAACATGTTTGCATCTTCATGCCTCCTGTCTCTGCAGTGCTCCAATGACTCTGTGTTGGCTGCTGTGTTTCATCCCATGGATGCCAACCTGATTGTCACCTGTGGAAAATCTCACATCAACTTCTGGACTATGGAGGGCAACACTCTCAGCAAGAGACAGGGCCTGTTCGAGGTACGGCCATGATAACAACTGCTCCAAAAATGTATCACACTACCCTCCTACCTCAAGTAAACCTTAGCAACCCACGCTGTGATGGAAAATACTCTTAATTGTTATTTTATTATGTACAGCTAGCTAAAACAAATGCAGTGTAATACAGCAGTCTTGCAATAAATTCTACCTTCTCTCTAGAAACACGAGAAGCCAAAGTATGTGTTGTGTGTGGCGTTTGCTGAGAATGGAGACGCCATCACAGGAGACTCCAGTGGAAACATCTACGTCTGGGCCAAAGGTAGAATATAAATGAATCACAATGATCCCAATCTTTTTGTTCAAGTTATTTAGAGATTAAATCTCCAAACACTGAAAGACTGGCTGCTCACTGAAGTATGAAAATGTTAACACAGCAGTGCTGTTCATGTAATAATATGATTTAGATGTTATAAAAAATGTTGTGCTACCTACCTAAACACGACCACAAGCAGTTTTATTTTTGGAGGATTCATTCCATTATTACTTTGAAACTGAAAATGTTCCCTGGGTTCATCATCAAGTTTGTGTTCTGACTGACAGGTGGTAACCGCATCAGCCAGCAGGTGTCAGGGGCCCACGAGGGCGGGATTTTCTCTCTTTGTGTCCTAAAGGACGGCACCGCGGTGTCTGGAGGAGGGAAGGACCGCAAGGTGGTGCTGTGGGACCACGACTACAGAAAACAGGCTGAGATGGAGGTGAGAGAAGCGAAGTGTCCTGTGTATGTCAAAGGCACAATGAGAATAATCCTGAGGAGAGAATCAGTTTCCCTTTTGACATTTTCAAGTCAAAGTGCCACACCTGCTCAATTTGATGAGATTTGTATTCAGTCTTATGTCTTCTCTCAGTGTACTGAGTAAACTATCAGTGGGTTTAAATTATAATTATTTTTCCTTGGGAACACCTGGAGCTATCCAATGGATCCCTGGAGGATCCCTTGAAAGATGTAGGTGGTGCTTGTGGTGCTAGTAAATAAATCCCAGTGTGATTGTTAGTAACAGATTTACAGTTGCACTAACTGAGTGTGTACTGATATAAACACTATCCATTACATTTGACCTTTGAAATAGAAATTAATGAGTTATTGCTGTGTGCCTTGTAAGACAGCATCATTACATGGCAATAATCAGTTGCAAGTGTAGTAGAGGCCTACTGTTTCACTTATGATCAGTTAATACACACACATTTTTTATTTTTCATAATGAATTAAAAGTCCTATAAATTTAAAAATATCTACAGTTGATATGGTAAAAAAATAATAGTTTGGGCCTATAAAAGGGGACATCGTAACATATAATGTCCTCTTGTCTTTGAGCTCTGTCTTGATCTATACAGTGTGTGAGATGCTTTAACAGGAACGTGAGCTTTCTTTCAGTCTGTGCTGTGTGTGTGTGTGTGTGTGTCCAGGTGGGTGAGTCGTTCGGTCCTGTTCGGGCTCTGGCTGAAGGTAAACCCGGAGAGCTCTTCATAGGAACCACCAAGAACGCCGTCATCAGAGCTGCCTTCCCTGATACATTAACTCCTATTGTACAGGTACACACACACACACACACACACACACACACACACACACACACACACACACACACACAGGTTTCTGGTTTAAGAAAAATGCACAGTGATCATTTTGTTTATAGTGGAAGGTGCTGATAAACATTAACTCAGTGAACGCAGTGGTCTCTGGTGTATTAGATAAGAAATCTAATGTGTTACAGGGTCACACAGATGAGCTGTGGGGTCTGGACGTCCATCCCTCAATGGAGCAGTTTGTCACCTGCTCCCAGGACAGACAGGTTCACCTCTGGGACACCAACTCCCATCAGCCCCTCTGGAGCAAGACCATCGAGGTGACTGGTCTTTAACATCACTTCATAACAAAATTATAACAAAGAATTCAAGAGGATTAGACAATTCTATCATCAATAATAAGGGTCATAGTTTAAATGAATTAATTCATCCTCTTCTCTGCTTCCTCCTGTGTTCCAGGATCCAGGGAGGTCTGCAGGTTTCCATCCCAGCGGGGCTGTTCTGGCTGTGGGGACCATGACTGGAAGGTTGGCCTCCCAGTTACAATTCAGAAACTAAACACAAACACAACATTCACAACAGGCGGAACAACTATTATACAAGACGACAACTAACCATTTGTTAAAGCAGCAAGCGTGTGAAGCGATTGACTGTGAGAGGGATTACTGAATTTAGAGTTTATATTTATTTATATTTATTGGCAAAGTATATTTCCAATCTTTGACTTGGTGGTTTGTTCCTTTTGGTCAATTTAACATTACAACAAAAGTAATGAGGTAACAGGTTTCCTTTTGACGTTAAGAATACAACATATGATAGAGTGCTACCCCAACCTATGTAGCTGTGGCAACTACTCTGATAACAATTATTATTGTATTTCTACACTTTTGCAAATACATTTGTAGTACAAAAAAACATCAGATCAGAGATAATCAACTAACAGAAGCTTCAGTGGTTGATTTACAGATTCCTATTTTTTCATACTGTGGAAACATGTTACATTAGATTAGTGCTGAAACAATTCGTCAATTCATTTATTTGTCGATCAAAAGAAAGTTAATGGACAACAATAACTGAATAATCGTTTAAAAAATTTATTAAGCAAACATTTGCTGTTTCCATCGTCTCAAACGTAAAGCTTCACTGCTTTCTCTGTTTTATATAGTGTAAATATCTTTGGGTTTTGGACTGCAACTAAAAGACACCATTTTGGGTTCTGTGATGCATTTTTCCTGGATTTCTGACGTGTGTTTGTTTGTGTGTGTTGCAGGTGGTTGGTGCTGGACACTGACACCCGGGATCTTGTTTCTATGCACACAGACGGCAATGAGATCATTTCCAACATCAAGTACTCTCCAGGTAAAACATGTTCACGTCACCAAACCTGATCCATAAAAGACACACACTAGACACAGTGACGGGTATATCAAGGCTCAGAAACATGTTTCAGTACTGTATTAACTCTGCCAATAACACTGTTACTCTGGGCTCCTTGTGCCTTTAGACGGTAACTTCCTGGCCGTTGCTTCCCATGACAACTTTGTTTACATCTATGCTGTGACGGAGAATGGCCGAAAGTACAGCCGTGTGGGGAAATGCACTGTAAGTATACATTCCTAAAATAACAACCCTTTTTCACATTTCACATCTCAGTTGTCTGAAAGCTTTGAAAAATATAGCAACAGGGTTTTTTTTTTTTGGCCATTTGGGGGCTCTTTATGTACAACTCTATTACATAACTGAAGTTGAAAGATGAATAACTTTATTGTTATTGTTTGTTTATTGTTGAACTTAATTGACAGTTTTACTTGAAGTACTTAAATAAAACTTCCCCTCTAGAATTAGATGAATAACAAGAAAATCTGGCCTCTTCTTTTTTCACAGTTTTAACAAAACTAAAACACACTGACCGAGAAATCACATTTTCTCCAAAATGGCGTGTTTGGAATGAACCCTTTATACACTGTATGATCTCTATTCAAGCAACATAAACTCTTCCCTTTCCCCCAGGGCCACTCCAGCTTCGTCACCCATCTGGACTGGTCAGTAGACAGCCAGTACCTCGTCACCAACTCAGGAGACTACGAGATCCTCTTCTGTAGGTCCTCCCTCTTGTCTCTGTTCACATACACTCGTAGCTTACCCTTTAATTTTATTGTCAATATAGGAATTTCTGCTAAAATATGAAACCTCAAGTCACTCTTGTTTCAAAGATAGACAAAAGTTAAAGTGACATTTTGACTTGTTGCGTGCATCACAGAACATGACGAACATTTTTTTGCTTGTTTCTTCAGGGGAGGCATCTGGTGGTAAACACGTGACTAACATGGATACAGTGCGCAACCTGGAGTGGGCCACTTCCACCTGCACTCTGGGCTTCAACACCTTTGGTAGGTCGATAAAACTCACTTGACTTTTTTATCCATCTGTGATTTGATCATCTACAGCCTGTGAGCCCACCTGATTTTTCCTGTAGTGTCAACAGGTAAATGATCAAATTCATGTAGTTTTATATACTGTGCATTTTTGGGTTTCTTGGCTGATGCTCAGAGCAACTGGTAGTGAGCGCAAAAAGCAAAAAAAGCATAAAGCTGCACTAAGCCAATGAGCATCCACCCACAGCTGTTTGGAAAACAGTTTTGTCTTCTCTTAAATTTTGACTTGTCAGTTCTGTTGGTGGAGAAATGTCCAGATGGACCTTTGATCAAACCACTGCACAGCATTTTGCATTTTGCTGCAGCCTGAAACGTGAAAAATGTGAAATGAAATAACATGAAGTGAATCTTAATGTTTGACTGTTGTTGCGCTCTCTCTCTTTCTCTCTCTCTCACTCTCACTCTCACTCTCTCACACACACACACACACACACAGGAATTTGGCCAGATGGAGCAGACGGCACAGACATCAACGCCGTGTGCAGGTCACATGATGGATCCCTGCTGGCCTCTGCCGATGACTTTGGCAAAGTGCACTTGTTCTCCTTCCCCTGCTCTCAACCAAGGGTCAGTCATGTTCACACACTGTTAGCACATCAGCGTCAGTGTCTGTGTTTTTGTATATACACATTGCTTTTTCTTTGGCATATTTATGACCTGCAGCTATCCAACAGTTAATCCCTCCACTGTTTTTGAGATTTGCTCTGCTCTGCAAAGACCTTTTACACCAGAGCGAGCAGACACACTGTTCTTCCTCTCTACATTGTGATTACGTGTTAATGAACACTGTGAAACACAATGAAAGCTCAGCAGAAATAACTCAACCACAAGATCACATCACCACCTGACCAGACCTATAATGCGCACAATTTATGCCAGGTGTTTATTTTGTGCTCACAAACACATTTAGGCTGTTCAGGTTTTCAGCCAAAGCCATTTAAACTGGAGCTGTAAACTTAATTATCCGTTCAGACAAGCTGGCTGCCATTAGCACAGAAACTCAGAAGCTGTAAATAGTTACAAGGTGGTGTTGTTTGGAATGAAACTCGTTTTTTTACATAACATTTTGACTAAAACCAAGGGAGTAACAGTTGTGCTCCATGAAAAACTGATACTGATGCAGAAATTGGCATTCTACAGTGGTTTTCTTAAAATTCTGTCTCCGTCAAATGTTTTATTATCACTGTCAGTGTTGCCCAGTCTTTGTCAGGACCACCCAAGGTTTCTCATAAAATAAATATATATATATATATATATATATAAAAGAAACAAACTACATGCTACCTCCTCATTTAGAGTGGTCCAAAAACGTTGGTAACCAACGTTACAGACACATTTACAAGTTGTTTCTAATTAATTGAAATGACAGGAAAGATATTAACAACAGTGACGTTAAGCATTTTCCTAAATTAGAACCCATACACTAGCGTAGCTTAACAGCTGACCCTGCTGACCCTCTGCCCTGCTCACGTTTACAGGCTCCGAGCCACGAGTACGGTGGCCACAGCAGTCACGTGACCAATGTTGCCTTTCTGCACGACAACAGTCAACTGATCTCCACTGGCGGGAAAGACACCAGCATCCTGCAGTGGGTGGTGGCCTAGGAAATGCTATCCATCCACATCTCTAATCCACAGGCGGGGACCAGCATCCTCTCTGACCCCTGTCACCTCTTCACTGTTTTATCCTCCTGCCACCAGGGGGCAGTATCTCCTCTGTGCCTACTGGAAAGTAAAAAATACAAAAAAAAACACACACAACTTGACCGACCCACAGATGTCACACCGGATGAGATAATGAGTATCATTGTAATAAATGGAATATTATTCAGTGTCCTGCTGTTTGTAATAGAATGTAGAGAAAATGACTTGCTGCCATGCAGGAAGTGAATCCTAACTGTTCCCAAAAAAATTAACTACTGCAACACAGTAAACCTATGATTTTATCATTAGTACTAACTGTGCCTAAACTGTATTTATCTTGACCCCCTTTAATGGGAATACCACCTATTTAAAGGGACAAGTGTATTTGCTGGTTTTAGCACCTTAATTACAAATCATGTATACTTTACATTTTTGTTGACCATTTTTGAATGAATGCTACACACATTTAGGGTTATAGTTATATTTTGAGGTTTAATATTAAGGTATTTTCCCTACCGTTCCAAGCAGTTATTGGTTTCCATTCATTTCCATAAAGTATGAATATCAATTAGCAGACTTTTGAAACGTGTTTCAGCTGAATGTGTTAATGCAGTACAGACTTTTCAAATCAGTCTACATTAAAACAGCATCACCACCCAACGAGAATGTAAGATTGACACAAAATAATGCAGAATCGATGCTCACTGTAATTGATTACTCAACTAAAATATTTCCTTATAGATTTTCATATCATACTGAATGCATGGAAACCAATGTATTCTTGAAAATGAACAAAAAATACACTTCTAATCTATAAAACAGCAGCTTGGTTTGCAAAATGGTGGGCTGTGATGTAAAGTATACATGATTTGAAATAACAGGGTTAACACATGCAAAATCACATGGCCCTTTTAAGAACTTATGTAATTTCTGCACCCCAGGTGAGCGTATAAGATTCCTGCACCGCTCTTTCCTGAGGCCAGAAATTACAAAGATAAGCCTTGAAACTTGTGACGAGCTTTTGCAGGGATGTAGTAACACAAAATGTGATATTCTAAAGTCAATGTTCATGTCCTTTAGCGTCTAGCTTTAAGAAAGACTGATGCATGCTTGGAAGAACTAACTGACCTGTCCTGGGGCAAAAGGAGATTGTAGTAGAATTCCTAAAATGAGTGGTATTCACCTTTTTTTTTAATTCTTACTATAACCCCATTGCCTTGTTATCTTACACTTTTACATCCCTCTGCCTGATTTCCAAACTACAGGTACTGTGGCGCAGCTTGTTTGTGAGTATTACAGATTGCTGTTGGAGATTGTAAACAGTACAAAGTGGCTGTTTTGTCCCGAGCCTCTCATTTCGCCACCTCCCGTCTGGGCTGCTGTGTTTCTGATTGTACTACTGCTGTAACTGTGCTGAGAAGGCACTAGATGGCGCTACAATGCAAGTAAATGAGCATGAACGAGGCTGCCCTCCTCCTGTAGATGCTGTTAACGTGGCAAAGGTCTATAGAGTAAATATATGTATTATGCAGTATATCCGAGTGGCTGTGTTATTTTAATATTTAACTGTAACAATGATGGATGCTATTATTATTCTTGTGGCACTTTTAGCGATCGACAGAAGAGTAATGTAGGCTGTTGTGCTGTGGAAGTGAGCTTGAGCTGTGCTTTGCCTTCTGTTTTGTTAATAAAGTTTTTACCCAAGTACTACTCAGTGGAGGTTATTTTTCTTCCTTTAAGTTGGCAGGAAAAAGGGAAAAGAGATCCCTTGAACCCTGATCTCAAGAGACGGTCCTGGTAAAGTAAGGTTTAAAAACAATATATGGGTAATCCTGATGAATGTCTTACTGTATACAATAAATCCTGTTGTGCTCAATTCTTAAAACAGCTCAACAGAAATAGTTTGGTGTTAAATTAAAAGTAAAAACTGGGACAGTTTATGGTGAATTGAGGGGGAGGATGTTGTGGGGACAGTTCTATGATCTATTGACAGTCAACATGTGTGTGGTGGTTAGAGGAGAGTCAGTTTGTGGCCAAAGGTTGCTGGTTCAAAAACCCAGAGCAGTCAGGGTAATCTGGATGGGTGCATAGTAAAGAGCATTCAGTTCGCTCAGTTACCTGCAGCAGGAGGTTGGTGTTGTGAATTTCCCAGGTGTGACGCCTCCTCTCTGTTTCCATAAATAAGCAGCTAAAAAAACATTCACCTACATTTAAAAGTCAAACAGAGAGAAATATATATGGACAGCCAGGGAGGACACGGGTGAAAAAGATTTTTGAAAAACTCAGCTGTTTGAAACTATCTGTTGAACAGAGGTTGAAATATAATGTCATATAGCAGTGGTATAGTGAGCTCCAAAGTGTGATTTTGTTGTGTTTGAATTTAAACAGGACTTTAGATTAGAACCAATGCCATGCACATTTCAGGGTGAGCAACACCAAGATCCCTAAGAACGCTGGAAGTGTTGGTAACCCTTGTAATCACAACTGTCTGGGAGGCGAGTATCAAATTTCCCTTTAATCTAAGAATGCAAACATAATGATTAATACGAAAAATTACATGCCAGCTTCATCTAAACCGTCCATCTATGTTAAATTACTTTTATCACAATTGGATAAACCAAATGTTATGCGTAAATTAGATGTATTTTTGTTTTGCCTCTAAGTAATCTTTGTTGCACTTCATTCCTTCCATTGTTCTGTCATTATTGTATATGTTGTTTGTACTCTGTAATCAAGGTCTCGAATCAATAAATCTTAAAACTTAAAATTAAAAAATGTAGTTTTTAGCTTCTGGTGTTCACAAATCAACAAGTGCATATACATCAAAAGATAAATATAAGTGGCTTTATTATAACATGTGGACAGGTGGCGTGTAGAGCTCAGTGCTCCTGCACTTTCGGTTATTTTGTGCGCAGCAATCTCTTCAGTAGATAATTTAATTTTTGCAAGTAAAGCACTCCCAGTCTTTGTTTCTCTGAGCCTTTTTCTCCACTGTATTTGAAGTGGATTTGTGAGATCTTGAGAAAACAGTTTGTCTTATTATTTTCTGATCTTGACACACTGCAAATAAGTATTCTGTAATGAGACTACAAAGAAATCATATGAATACAAACCATGGGGGATAATTACATGCACATACTGTACTCTCTGACCTTCTATAGAAGACGCAGAGATGTCAACGTCTTACAGCAGCCTATAGACCAGAATGCATAGCGGCTTGTTGCATTTAGAGCAGCAACTCAAACTATTCTCGTTATCTGTCTCTACACCCACACGTATAATTGCGGTTGAATTCAGCAGGTCCAGGCCCATTTTCTGGGATGGTTGAAAGGCATTCTGGGAAACATAGACAATCACTGACTGAAACAGAAGTAGGTGAGGTTATGGAAAGTGTAAAAAGGTCAGAAACGACACTTCATCATAAACAGTGAATGCGTTGTACAAAGAGTGATGATATATAGCTAAGCTGTCCAAAGGTGTATTTTGACTTTGAAGGGAGGAGGAAAGGGGGAGACTGAGAGGAAGATTCCATTGTTTATCCAATGAACAGCAGGCAGTGAGCAAGGTTAGGTCAGGTTGGTATTGTGGTCACGATGGCCTGTTGTCTGTCAACACCTCTTAGGTCAGGATGAGGGATAAAATTAACTACAATAAACCTTCAATAGACATTTTCGGAAATTATTTAATATTTAATATTATTGAATAATTGTTTTAATTATTGATTCATTTGTATGTTTTGTGTAATTTTTTCACGATTATTTAATGTTGTCTATTTACTTGATATTGTGCATTACAGACTTCTATAGGTACAGCTTTTCCATTTCCTTCTGCATTTTGAGCCATGATAACTTTACTTGCTACTGTACAGCAAGAAATAAACAAGAATTTGTCTCAGTAGCTTCTGTGAGCTTTACAGAACGTACTGACAACATGAACATTACAAGGAAAAAATTACTTCCCATACAGTGTAAAGGAAGAGCGTGAGACATACGCTACTCTAAACTTTAACACAATAAACATCAACCTTTAGGATGAGGGTGACACAGAGGACAAGGAGGAAGAGGAGGCAGCACTAGGGCTTCCCAGGAGGACACCAACCCTTTTCAAAGATGGAAGATAACTATTACTAGTGTTTTGGCATTTAGATGGTAATTATAGTTTATCTTATATCTCTCCTAAAGGGCAGGGCCATGCACAGTGCTGGGACTAACTGGGAATTATGGGGTCAGGAGCTGATTTTGGATACCCCTTTGCACTCTTCTCCGTGCTACAATTATCCTACTTGAAAAGCATTAACTGTATGTTTACTCATTAGGTTTTCTGTTGACTAATCAGGCCAATACACTATCTTTTACCACAGGCCCTTTTTTAAAATCTGTCTGTCAAGAGAAAATATATTGGCAAATTTGATCTCTGCTTGTCCCAGATTGCTGTAGATTAAATAGTTGCACATAGCATCACATTTCTATGGTTTTGCAGATTTCATCGAAACCTCCCAGAATCACTTGATAATATAATAAAGTGAATGTACATAATTTATTCAACTCACTTCACTTTTTTGATTCTTTCAAGGCCCTTCAACATACATTTCTAGCTGTAAATAAACAGACCTCCACAGGTACAACACACCCAGCTGTTGAATCAAACCCATGACTTTATGATGAGTTCATTAGCCTCTGTAGAACAATATTTGTGTTGCACATGCAGCCAACATATCTTCAAAGTGTTACACATTTATCTTAGTCAGAATTATCATTTTTAGTGATATTATCTGCCAGAGTCATATCACTTTGTGGTCCTTGATGATTATTTATTTATATCTACTCTGTGCAGCAGCAATGATTCAGTTTCCTCATAGGTATAATTAGGTTTTTCTTATCTTACTAGTCTGGAAGGGGATTTCACAGCAATATCTAAACCATGAAAGCCATATTTACCCTTCCATATTTCCTTTTCTTTCTTGTCGTTCCCTCTGCCTGTAAGGTACACAACTGATGTTTTAATTATGAACAAGTGAGTCAGAAAGAGAGGAGACTTCATTCATAGGTGGAGAGTAACTAAGTACATTTACTCAAGTACTGTTCTTAAGTACAATTTTCAGGTAGGCTAGTTGTATTTTACATTTTGATTTTGAACAATTATACCAGATTTCAAAGACAAATGTACTTTTTACTCAACCACATTTATCTGACAGCCACAATCTGGGTGTTGTGACAATCACAACACCCAGATTTCTTACAGACTTGCAGACATTTGGAGAGAGCGAGGAGGAGGAGCCTCGTGTTGTGCTAAAATGGATACTGGCTGGGAACACCAGGAGTTCAGTCCTTAAGAGATTGAGTTGAAGGTGGCATTCCATCATCCATTTTGAGATGGGGCAGGCTGAGATCCCACCGAGAGAGTAGGGTCTTCAGACAGGAAAGAGTTGGGTATCATGTTGGGTATTATCATAAAGCAATGGTAAAAGAAGCCATGTGAGCGGATAATCGGACCGAGGGAAGTGGTGTATATTGAGAAGAGAAGGGGTACCATCAGTCCTTGAGGCACACCAGTGGAAAGGAGTTGACGCTTAAACACTTCTCCTTGCCATGCCACTCAAGACTCAAACCTGAGATGCCCAGTTTGGATGGGGTGGACAGCAGAATTTGGTGGTTGAGTATCAAAGGCTTATGATGACAGAGGAAGGTCCCACTTTATTTACAGAAGACTTCTTTGTAAATAAATGTACTTATTGTCAATGAGTGCAACCCTCCTCTGTGTGTGCGGTGGAAACGCTGCATAGTAGTGTCAAAATGCCATCAGGTCCAGCAAGATAACTGATGACTGTATATTGGCAGAAAGCTCAGAAAGGGTAGCAATGTTTTTGAAGATATGTCCAAGTTTTAGGTAGGCTAGTGTGTTAATATCTGACTGGCTAGCAAAGTAGGGATGAAGTCAGCTTTATTGACAGCAGACTGGCAGTTCCACAATGGAGAAAGAGGTACATGTGAGTGAGGGCTGCCGAATGTACAGAGGTAATTCAGATTGCATTTTGCATTTGCATTGAATAACAGATGTATTCTAGAAGCACATGGTGCAGAAACAAGGAAAAACAAGGCTTAGACAAATGGAAAGAGGCCAGTTTCAGAGAAAAGTCTAGTAAGGAGGTCTGTTGGTGGCCTTACTCCCTGACTCACACAGGCACACTTGCAGGTCTTTACACAAATGGGGTCTTAACACATGAAAGGGCTTACATTTTAGTGTTTCCCTTTGAAAAAAATGTGCAACAAATGTGCACTGTAGTCAGTTAAAGAATGGAACCAGAATGGCACCATTTACGAATCAACTGCTGACTCCAGGTCCAGCAAGCTTGTCCTCAGAGGGCAGGGTTAGTTAATCAGTACAGAAGCAGGTTGAGCTTCCATGTCTTGCTTAAGGTCACTTTGGTTTGGTTTGTGTCCCAATAGGGGTTTGTTTTTTAGAGCACAACCAGTTAACTCAGCAGCAGCACATTCCACAGTCTCTTCAGCTTTCATACAAATTATCATTTATGGGAGGTTTATTGCAAACAAATGTTTATCCACATTCCTCAACAGATACCAAACAGCTACACTACTGGACACAAACACATCATCTAAAACTGTTTCTAGGCTTGCATCCAGTCATGATGCTTTCTCAAACAATCAGATATAACACTGAGTGTATCATTGTGTGAGGTTAGTGTTTCTTTAGAAAACATACAGAGACGAACTTATCAGAATTTTAAAAAACTGAATTAGTGGCCTCTGCTGACATGCAGTTTGAAACCAAAGACATTGGGCTCTGCTGCTTGTCCAAAAATGTTGGTTTTTATCATTAAGTATACCAGATTAATACCTATAGTTTTCATTGGTAATACCTTTGAATATATTTGTATAGAAAACAAACAATTTTCTTATATTTTGAAGTAAATACATTTAAATGAAAGCAGCCATTGGGGACTGAGGGCTGGAGACTGGAGCCACGGGGCGGCTACTTTCTATTCTGAGAGTACCGTACTGTAGATGGTGATGATGTTGTGGTGTGGTTACAATTTAGAGATGAAAGAACAATCTGTATTTTGTGCCAAACACTGAAGAAGGGGACTAAAGCTTGGCACAACAGTGAAGTGGATTTAATGCAAATCAGTCAAGACGTGGGCTGTAATTTATTGATTTTCATTGAAACAGAGCAGTCTGCTCTGGTTGGCAACAGGAAGATGGAGTAGACTACATATTAAATGAGATTAATACCGTACTGTAAGTTTCTCTCTGCTGGAACCAACAGAGTAACAACGTATTTGCCATAAATCAGCAGCAGAAACCGAAGATCCCTTAATCATTTCAAAAGTACTGATCAAAACAAATGTGAGATCAATACATGTCAATCTAGCTACTTTAAAATCATACATTTTTATAACAAAAAGGCTTTTTTGGAACTATGTTGATGAAGCTTTCACAATTGCCATTCCCATTTTGTCTTAAGGAAAAAAATGCAGGAGCGCATAAAACACGTAAAACAGATGAAAGCGCAGCAGATGTGTTTTTTCTGATGGGAGATGAGTCGTGAGAACAGAAGAGAGTCTGAGATGTTCTCAGAGACACTTAATCAAATAACACAGGATGGAATATTTTGACAGTCTGGGGTCTCAGCCACAAAATGTACAACCCTGAGGCGGCACGCACACACACACACACACACACACACACACACTTTATTATTCTGGGACTGAAACAATGAAAGGACACATGCTGAAAATGTTTTCTACTGTGGTTCTACAGGTTTCCCTTTAAGAAGACTAATCTCACTAGTACACACATACACACAACTACAAATTGCTAAACATACAGGTGATGCCCCAACGGATTTACTTGGCATGTTTTTGTTTAGAGAACTCTGCAGTCAGCCATGAACAAAACTGGTGAAGGAAATGAACTGAAATCAACTAGGAAAATCACCAGATTTTTGAGAGATTATTCCTTTGGTCAAAACATGCACCAGTATGCATTAAAACCGCTAGCACTGTTTTGATGGATACCCGTACCTGTTTGCATATTTTCTACCAACATGCACAGGAGAAGCACAGAGATGACACAGTGCTTATTTTTTGCAGAGGAATGACAGAGCGACAAAGCACAGGAAAAAAGTAACAGAAAAATTTCAACAAGCGTGGATGAGAGTGACGCAGCTATACAGGTTGTAAGTCAAGTTAGTTACTCAATACTGATTGGTTAGGGAAAAACAAAACAAAATAAGTAAGAAACTAAGACAAGTCTGTTTTGTGTGCGCATTGTTGTTTTATTTTTTACTAAGATTTTTGACCAGAAGCTGAGCTATTTTCTCAGTAAGCACAACATTTGTAATGGAGAGTGTGTAGAAGCTTCCTTCCCTTTATGATTGGAAAAAACTTCCTGAAAAAGTCTATGTTTAGGTATGAGACATAATAAACATGAGATAAAAACATGTTTGCACATTCTTGTGTATATATTGCTGGGGGTGGGGGTTTGGTACACAGTCTCCTACATGTTCACTTCCAGAATCAGAAATACTTTATTGATCCATGAAAGGGAAACTCTTCAAACTTCTCTCGCCTGAACAGGGACTTGAACCCTGGACCCTCAGATTAAAAGTCTGATGCTCTACCGACTATCCAGGCACTCTCTATGGAAATGTTACAGCCTCCTCCACAGCACTGCAAATAACCTTTGACATTTTGTACATGTAGAGCTTCTACATGTTCTAACTGTATCCCTGTTGAGATAACACAAGCTTCCTGATGTCTGCCTGATGAGTGTTGAGTTGACCAACAAGCTGATCACTCCCAAAAATGGGTGTATTCCTTTAAAGGTCATAATGAGGATTCAGATTTTGTATAAACAAAAGTGATATCATTTAATGCTTCTGATATACAGTTCCCTTTTATACTAATACTTGGTGTTGTTATTTCAAAAGACCAACTTTTTAAAATACTGCCTTTTGTTTGTTTGGCACAGAGGATTGGGCTTGTGAGACTGACAATGACAACAAATGATGAAGTTGGTCAATTGTGATTTTATGCAGGTAAATGGCACAGACACTACTGAGTGAATTACTACAGAAGTGATAAACACAAGATAATGATTTGTTGTTGTGCTGTTGATTTTATGGGAATCGGTCTTCTGCAGCAAAGTCAGCTGACTGCAGGTTATAGTTGGAGATAACATAACAGATTTTTCCGAGATTATAATAAAAATGAAATGATCCTGGATTCCATCAAAAATTATTTCAATTGATACAATTAAGCATTTAGAAAAAAGCATTACATTCATGTTTTTGGTTAACAACATAAATTAATGTTTAATATACACTGCAGAGGTAATCAAGGAAAATCTATGTAACCACCTGAATTTGTCATTCAGCTCTAAAATAATATTTCTCATGAAATTGCAAGTACCAAAGTTTATTAGCAGCTCACACACTGAACCTCTGCATAACACGACAGTTTATCATCTGTGCGTGTGTTGCAGTTTAGTTAATACACCACAGCTGCCAAGATGTTGTGTTTGGTATAATGCAAACATCAATTAATATTCCAGACACAGTTTCATAACAATATCAGGCACAGAATCAGAGAGCGAGAGAGAGTGAGTGAGAGCGAGAGAGTGAGTCAAAGAATGATTTAATGAAAACTTTAGTTTAAAAAGTATACTGTTATACACTCAAGTGTAGTGAGTTTTCTCAAAGTTGTGTGAAATGGAACATACTTTCCTTGTACTTAGTGTATCAAAAGTTATGCTTTAATGTATTGAAACCATACGTTTTATGTACATTTTGGGTACTTTGGCTATCAACAAAATACACAATCATTTAAAATGTACTTATATAATATACTTATATACAGTACAGTATATATTGAATATTTAGTGGAGACTGTCCTCCAAAGACAAATGACAGAATCAGTTGTTTCAGCAAGTGCCCCAAAACAACATATGCTTATGTTCAAGTGGCAAAGCCCTCTAGCGACCGTAGTAATTGTGACTGGAAGACAGGAGGATGTGGGGTGACAAAGTCCTGAGATGGAGGAGGTCAAGGTGAAAGGATGGGTCAACAAAACATCAGACTTAAACACGGGAGACTGCTGTTTCCCGTTTCCTACCAACTGTCAAAGTTGGTTTATTTTAACCTCAGTCATTCTCTGACTTCAACCAAGTGGTTATTATTGTAACCATGACAACGAAGGCCCCCTAACCTTAACAAAGTAATAATTTTGACTCAAACCAAGATGTGGCCGTAAACCTAACCAAGTCAGTTTTGTGCCTAAACCTAACCAAATCTCAACCATAGCGCTGTCACGTCATAAAACTGATTTATTTTTGCAAAAGTGATTTGTAATGATTTTGGAAGGCACAGACAAAGGATGTTGTGCTGCAGATAGGGTTGTCAGATCAGAAAATAAATGTGTCTGTGTTGTTCTAAAGGGCATGGACAAACAATGCATTTGTCATTTAATTTGGAGGATTTGCTCATTTCACGTGTTCTTCGTCCTTTGAATTGCATTTCTGCTGTATCATTTTGAAAATTTCTCATCAAAACCAGAACTTTTGCTCTACTCTACTTGGTGTGCATAACTATAGTGAATATAAAGAAATAAATATAGTTTATATAATTTCTTATATAGGCCAGTTCTCATGTCATGAAACAGCAACTTGTTAGCTGTGTTATGTGTTTCAGATTCAGCTGGAAGAGATTTTGTGGGTTTGTGTGTAAATATTTTTAGTTGAAAGATTTGTGGTTTTTGAGCATCCTTTGGTGTTCTTCATTGTTTTATGTATTTTTTATTCATGTTGGTTGGTGGGGTTTTTCTTGGTTGAAGTCTATTTTGGTTTTGATAACCCTTTTAGTTGTTCATGTTCATGTGAAATAAAAGAAATGAAGACTGAAGGGGGAACCTGCAGAAAATTCACCTTCACAATCTTCACTGTAGAATCTCAGTATCCACAGCCCTTTTATTTGGTATTTAACATTGTAGGGATGCCTGGTAAACTGTTGAGGTTAAGTTGCAGTGCTGTTGTAGTGTTAGCAAACTCGTAATGAGAGAGTGTTAATTTCACTCTGCAACTTGTTCAAAGCTATATTTGGGAGAAGCAACATTCAGCCTCACCTCATGAACCAGACCTTCATGTCATGTGTGACTGCATTGTCTGTGTAAAGTTTACGAATGAGTAGTATGAACAGGACTGCGTGAAAAGGACCCGAGAGAACGGAATAAAAAGTCAGAAAGAGGGAGTGGAGAAAAAGCTCAGGGAGAAGGTCAAGAATGCAGATTGTGTCTAACGGTCTATTCTCCGTACCACCAGGGTGTCCGAGCTGCTGCAGACGGCCTGTTGAGCAGCGTGTTGATGCATGGGGCGTTGCTGAATAACAGAGGTTTGTCTGCTGGTCATCCTGCAGAGCGGAAAAAACCCACATGAGAATCCATTTATGTACAGTAGGTTTCCATCGGCTGCACATCAGAGTAACAGAGTACTTGTCCTCCAGTGTAACTGCTATGTAAGCATATGTACAGCTGTAGAAATGGATGCAAGTGCAGATCACATTTGCAATATTTAGACTTTGAATTGAATCTATATTATGGTTTTTTGAGTGTCCACAGAAATTGCTCGCAAACACTCAGAAAAAACTTTTGAACTTTCACATGTGAAAGAGAAACAGCAAAAGCACAGGTGCCTTAAATTATTCAAAGGAATTCAGCTGCAAAACACGTTTTTCATCGTGATGTAATATGTTAGTCCATGCAGCAGTTTGCCCCTAATGACTTCCAGGAGTTTAGATCTCATTTAACTTGAGTAGTGTGAACCTAAACAAACTAAATACAGCAAAGTAAACTTCTCCAGTAAACTGTTTGCACCCACACGGCTTCACACAGTGTCACAGAGCGACACTTACAGCTGTGGTGGCACTGATTTAAACAAGACTAAGAGTCATGCTAGCGGCTCTGTGAGGCTGTAGTTAGAGTGGTACTTTGAGCTAAATGCTAAGATCAGCATGCTAACATGCTCGCAATGACAATACTAACATGCTGATGCTAAGCAGGTACAATGTTTACCATGTTCACCATCTAAATTTAGCCTGTTAGCATGCTAGCATTTGCTGTTTACCACTAAACACAAAGTACAGCTGAGGCTGATGAATTGAATTAGTTTTGCAGGTATTTGGTCATACACTTAGTAATTGGACAAAGTGAAATTTTGACCAGATGGTGGTGCTAGATGAAAAGTCAGGGGATCATCACAATCCATAGAATTCATCATCTGAGAACCATGAATGTCTGTATCGTGTTTTTTGCCAATCCATCGAGCAGATGTTGAGATATTTCCCTAAATGAATGAAAACTTTGACCTGCTGTTTTCACTAGATGAAAAGTCATTAGGATCCATCCTCTGGACCTATCTGCAACCCTGACTGTATGGTACATACTGTACATAAAATAGGTTGAAATGGGAGAATAAAATACTTAAATACCTGGTAGTGTTAACGTGTGTGTGTGTGTGTCGGTCTGGAGCCACCCTTGTCCAGGGCTGCAGATGACTTTGCTGCATTTCAGAGTATTGTTCCAGACTCGTCGACCTCAAAGACAACATACCTGGTTGTCCTGAAAAAGTCATAAAAATGCTGCGTGTAGCCCAGCAATGAAGATGAAGCTACGTCTTTTATCTCTGCATGGTGCTGATTCTGTCTGTGTTTCACACTGGCCTGGATCCACTCAGTGTTCGGCAGACTCCACCTGTCTCAACAGAGTTGGTACAGGGTGATGGGTGTGGATACATTTGGACAGACACATGCTGAAGTGAGCACACTATCTAATACAATGTCACATACACTGCATGGACACAGTGTAGCACATTAGATAGACTGGAGACCAAGCTATTCAACATAAAAGCTTTTGTACAGCATGGGAACACATGGTTGCAGCTGTCTAGGAAGTATTTATACTGAATCACTTGACTAACATTATAAGTTTTGTTCAAAGTTTGACATTTTCTTAACAAATATCTGTCAAGGAAATGGTTCAGGGTTTTGAGAAGCTTACTTTACTATTCTTAATGACACATTTTCACATTGTTCCAAACTAAACTAAATTGAAAAAGTCATTTTTGCCAACAAAATCTATTAGCGTCCTACTGCTAACCCAGCTGTATGTTCCGCCCTCGCATTTTGCTTTTGTTTTATAGATTAATTTCCAAGTAAAGCAGCTGCAAATGAATCAGTGTTGGCTTAGCGACAAAGTTTATTAGGAATACTGAAAGACTTAAGTAAGGATAATGGAAGATGATTTTAGAGAAGTTATTTCATCCCCTATTGACATGCAGTGTCATGGATCAAACCGACTGCAGGATTATCAAAAGCAACATCCTAAAATGATTTTCAATCCAATGAGAGTGCAGTTGATATGATCTGTCATAGCTCAGTGATGCTGGCAAGCTGCAGTTAATGCAGACACACATGCACAGTAGGAAAGCGTTTCGTTGAGGCAGTTTACCAAGAAGGGATGACATGGTTGCATACTGGACCAAACTGGAAGCAGGCAGAAACAGCAGGAACACAATCGCTGTGTTGCATCATTAATGATCTGGCAAACAAGGAGGATGAACAGTCTGCTATTTATAGTGGGGAGCTAATGACTGAACTAAGAACAACTTTGCAGGAGGATGAGTAATGGTCAGATGACTGGAAAACTGAACAGGTGTGACTAGTGGACAGGTGAGGAATGGACATTTGTCAAAGCAGACATTTTGACTTGTCATAGAAAAGTACAGGTGTTACTAATAATATTAACAATAGCTCTGTTCTATTCAAGTGGCCCAGTAAGCCATGTGACAGTGAGCCAGCATTCACAAAACCAGGACCTGAAAGTGAAGAAGCATTAATTTTATTATTTACACCTGTGCTGTTCCTACTGTGACATGTAAAAATGTCTTCCGCGATTAAGGCCTGGGCAGAGTGCTGAGGGGGGAGGGAGACAGTGCACTCGTCACCATGACCTGATTAATATGACTTAATTTTCCTTTGAGTGTATTTGTGTTACTCATCATAAATACCTCCGTAAGTACTCACTGTGACTCTGTGGTACTCAGTAGTGCTGTTGAAACACAATGTTGGCCATTAATGTGGAACGAATCATTCTGCACTGTAAACCAATAAATCTGTGACGTTTATTCCTGAAAGTACTTGCAGCACACTGTGTGTGGAGCCTGATCTGACAGGACATTTATACTTTTACATTTATAGGAATGTCCATTGCTTGTTTCAATATTGAATATTAGAAATTATTTACTCTGATGCTAACTAAGATGATGTAACGTAAATGTAATCAAAAAGTTGTCACAGCACTGCCACTGAATACAAAGAAAACACAGTGAAGGGCATTGCTCTTGATATTGAAAGAGCAACTACAGTATATGTCTTCTATTTAATTATTTGAGTATATGCTGTGTTTTTGTGCTTAATGTTGCAAATAAATGATCTTTTTGTTGTTATTTTATTTGTTGGCTTCATTGTGCATTGTATAGTATTTTCAAAATCCCCTATGTCATATATGTGTCTACTTTGACTTTACAGTGACCGCCTTTATCCCACTTTTCAGTTTTTCCTCTTTCATCGTGTCACTACAATATTCCTATGATATTCCTGAGATTTAGTTAGATTTTTGTAGTGTTTAGCATAAAGTATAAAGGTTTGGGAGCATCTTGAAACATTTATGGGGACAGATCAAGTGTAGGAAAAGCAGTAGACTCAGCCACGTAAATAAACGAAAATAAAATAAAGGCTTCAGAGCCAGACTCCCTGCAGTAAGTTGAAATCGCTCAGTGGCTCTGCGCTGCTCAATTTTCATATAAACAGAGTAAATGAGCTGGATGATGTTTTAATGTGTTTTAATGGGACATAATGAGTTCACTGCTGGGAGATGTTTTACACCACCAAGCTTGGCTTTTACTTGACTGCTATTTAGCTCTTACACACACCCTCGAACAGATATCACAAAAAACACAAACTCACTTGTGAGAACATTGTATTGACATACAATAAATCCTGGAGGCTCACCCTGTCTAACCCCAGCCCCTTCTACAACTGTGATTTAAGTGTAAGTCTAACCTTAAAACTGCACTTAGCAATTTTTATATTAACAATGAATCAAATAACTATATCATACCCGCAAAGAATTCCTCAGGTCTGTAGAGTGTTTTAGAGTCTTTCAGCACATTGTTTTGGTTTCCAGCCCACAAGGTCTCAGCGCTCTCATCAGTGTTGTTTTCAGAGGCAGCAGGCAGCTGTTTTCAGCAAAAAAACCTTAGATAACCCCATTGTACACTAGCTGCCCAGCACCAAACGGCACACAAAGTGAACGGAGTGGAGCATCCAGCTGCTAAAGAGCCCAATATTTCCCTCAGGAGTTGGGGACATCTATGCAACAACTTCCACCATCTCAGCTTTTATGAATGACAATGAAGTGGTACTGTGCCCAGTGTCTCTTTTGTGCACTGCAATTTACAATCACTTTAGAGTCAAATATTTTTTCCTTCCTGCCGTAGAAGCTGATTTCAAGAGGCCAACTAAAATTAAAATCAGCTTCTCAGTCAGAGAACAATATTTACAACATGGCAACTCTGGCAGAGGTACAGTTAACAATTAAATGTCAGATGTTTTCTCCCACCATACATTGTGCTGCACACAAACACTCCTAATGAACAAAACAGTTCCTGAGAGGAAACAAATCAGTACTAAGGCAGCACACCGCTCACATTTCCAGCTTTACAGAGTAAAAAGGACATGAAACCTCTCACCTTGTTCCTGCAGGTTCAACCAAACAGATCATTTAACGGTAACGCACCAAACAGTCATGTAATAGACAGACAAAACAGCAGAAAGAGTGAAGCTGCACACCGCCAGTCTCCTCCAGATTTCACACAGGGCGATCATCAAACACAGAACACATGGATGGAGGCCATTCTGAGAAATACAGAAACACATGCACATCAGTTTCTGATTCTCCACAGAAACAACACCATCGTCTCCCACAATACAACACACAAAACGCTGTTTATAGGTCACGGCAAAAAGCTAGAAAATAACATCACATGGACTGCTGGGATTTTACCGACTCTACATGACCATTAATAATAGCCCTTAGCACTTGATTATGCTAATCGCTAATGCTTCCAACACATATACATATGTGAACTCAAATTCACAGCATTATCTCGGCCCCAAACACATTTTGATATTGTTTACAAGCGTTTATACTGTATTTTGTCCTGATAACAGTCCCTTTACAGTGATGCAACAAGAGCTTCACACTAGCACAGACACACATAGGCCTACACTAATGATAGCCCCCCCCCCAAAAAAATAAGAGAGAAACAGAGGTTGTCTTTAAAAGGAAGACAGGTAAATGTTAGATTTTTATTGAGATGCCGATCCATCTTGTTTACATAGCCTCAGTAAAATTACTGACTTTTTGTGTGTGATAAATGCTATTCACAGTCAGAAGTAGCTGAGTGCTGGTTGCAGGTAATAATTAGTCAGATACATATTTTATTGTATTTATCTTTGTTATTGCATAAACCTCCTGCATCCGCATAGATATGAAAAAACAAGAATCTCCAACATACTGATGTGTACTTTATGTTCATGGAGAGAGAGAGAGAGAGAGAGAGTCGGCATGTCTGCATGACATGATGACGCCCTCTCTCTCTCTCTCTCTCTCTCTCTCTGTGTGTGTGTGTGTGTGTCTCTCAGTCTACCGGTTGTTGCCGCTGTGTTCACACACGCTGTTGCTGTGACCATCACTGGCCTACTGCTACTGGACGTTTTTCGCGGAGGTTGAATGAAATAAAGTGACTTTTTCTCTGGATGGATTGCCTACGCGCTGATTTGGGAGATGACAGCGGGAATCCGGGAACCTGAATGTAAGTAGCCTACAGCGATGTGGCTTTACTCAGCTGAGTCTTACTCTCTTCTCTTTACTCTTTTCTTTACGCAGAGAGGAAGAAGTGTAAGTGAAACCGTCACCTGCTACAGAAAGCTATATTCTGTACGTTGTAAGGATGAATGAGCTCAGGCGTTACGTAGTCTACATAACCGTATTTTTAGACAAATTAGTCACATACAACATGTTTATGTGCGTATTCCGATAGGAAAAACACCTATACAAGAGTAATGTGAATTATTATAGCTATTTATACAAACAACACAACTGAATTATGGAGAAGTATATTGTAAATATCGGCTTTAATTTTTATGTTGGCGCCACTGAGACATCATTCAGAGGAATATTCTAGTAATACAGTTTTAAACTATAAACCTGCTGTTTTATGTATAGGCATTTGAGGAATATGAAAGTGGTATAATACCAAAAAATGTCTGCTATAAGTAGTCCATACAACTCTATCTATTTATATACATATCCATCTATCTACACATTTTCTGTAGTTTATTCAGTAGTTGGAAGTTTGATCATTAGGTCAGTATGTCAGCTTATTCACATCCCATAATATTCAATCACACATACTCCACAGTAAGTGAACATAATGTTCTTACTGTACATAATAACCTGTCAGAGGGGTTTTAAGACATCAAAAAAGTCCAAATGTGCTGTACAGAAGCGTTTCCTCTTTTCTTTCCCCTAACTTTCAACTCATATTCTACATCTGACATCAGCTCCACTCGTCACACAGCAGGCTGGTTTTTGTTCCCATTAACATGTTGCAAAACCAAGTCAAATTGCATTAGTGAATGCAAAACAGGTTGATCTGAAAGCGTTGATGTTACAGTAGAGTAGGCACTTGTGTCTCTGCCACAGCTCTGGGGGTTTTGACTGCAGACAATTAATAAATCATGAGATTGAACAACTAAATCAGCCGCTTGTGTCACTGAACCTCTCCAACTATATCTCACTGTGTGCAGGGACCAGAAAATTGTTCTTTTAGATGAGATGCGGTGCAGAACCACCCTGCCCTCTAGAATGCAGTTTATTATGTGTTGAACCAAGCTGGAAGGGCTCTACACTGAATCGTTGTAAAATTTAAAGGAGACTACTTGTGTCAATTAGAGTTGTAGCTCATTTACTGCCTACATCTTCATCATTTTGAAAAGCAGCCTTTAATCTTGGATCTTTACCTCTTCCAATGAAGTATGACGAAGGTTTAGTTTTAAAACCTCAGCCTGTCTCTCTGTCAGATATCTCAAAAACAAGCAGACATGGCTCAAAATTGGAGAGCACAATTGGCTGAGAAATTGGTTGATTAGAATTTGGTGGTGATCCAGATTTAATAGCAGTAGTGCTGCATTCACTTGCTTGTGGAACAGTCAGTGCTGTGTTCACGTGTTTTTCTGTCAGAAACAGATGGTAAACAAACATAAACTGTAACAGTAAGGAGTTGATCAAATGTTGAGCTGAGCACCTTGTACTGTAGTATCACCTTCAATCTTCAATAGTGTGTCAAACATAAATTCACTGCTCTTTGGGCTGGCACAGATACTCTGAATGAAAAGATATGGATGTGAGAGTAAAGTTTAGAAAGTGACGTGTCTTTGAAGGATTATTTCCTGGCAAGAGTTTTCCGTTTCTTAATGGAAATGTCAGGAAGCAACAGAGGGAAACAAAATGCAGCATGGATATGAAACCACGGAGGATAAATGGAGTTTGACTAAATAAAATTATGGATTCATGTTTACTGTCACGGATTATCTCACCCAATGGAAGTTGATTTTCATGCTGTACAAGAATGAATGGCAGCCACTTGTTTCTTCTGAGAGAAATGTTGAGAAGGCTTAGGAACAACATTCATTTTTTTATCATGATTAGACAATTTAGGGTAAAAAAAAAAAGCCTTTCTTGTTTTGACGCATATATTACACAAATGAGTATGTAATATTGACATTAAACGGATGAGCAGATGAGCCACCTTAGGCAGGAAGAGAGACAGAGACCCTGATCTCCGTGAAAGCATTGTGCTTCATTGAGCTGCAGAGAAATGTTTCAACAGACCTTAATGGTCTTTTTAGTAAACAGTCAGCACAATGAATCCTCTGTTCTCCCTACAAACAGTTGTAATATTAAAATCAGTAGAATGTCCTCTTCTTCTCTTCTGTCTGCACTCTTTCTTCTGCTTTCTCCTCTCTTCCTCTCTCTCTTTCAACCCTATGTGACGATCATTGAGTCAGTTTGTTCTCTTTTTTCTTTCCCTTTCCCTTTCACTTCCCCTATTTTTGTTTGCCTCGTGTCTTTACAGTTTTCAGCAACGATCTTGCTTCATTAGCTACAAAAACCAAAACAAATAAAAAAGCAATAGCCAGCAAAAAATGCATTCTGGTTATGACAAAAATATCAAAACTGAAAATAAATTTATGATCAAATGATTAATAAATGCAGAATTTACATGCAATACTGACTTTCTATCTGTTATATATTCTCTATTTCATTGCAGCATCTATAATAATATTATAAGTACACCATTATCTCCTCTTCCTCACCCCCTCACCTCCTCCATCCCTATACTGAACTATTTCTGGCCTACTATAGCAGCCTGGGTTCAAATCCAGTCCTCTCTAGCTCTGACCTTGAAGGCAGAAGGATGACTGTGGTCAGCTAAGAGCTCCAGCTTTACATACCTATCGGTTCCTTTTACCCCTCCCCAACCAATCACATGCACACACACACACCACCACCACTTCGTCCTCCACAACCCCCAACCGAGATAGATCTCTCTCCTTCCTCCTTGTTCACCGTCTCACCCAGATGTCCGACAGTGGTGTGACCTTTAAAAGAATGCCTTCACCCTTGGGTGAAGTTTGGGAGACAAGCACACATTTTGCTTCCTTTACAACACAGCACACTTTATCATCAGTCTCTCTCTGTATATTGGAACTGAATGGGATGTTATTCATGTACAGTATGTTTGGTTGAAAAGCGCACAAATGCGAGTATGGACCAAACCAAAAATTCAAGAAACAACTTGTCTTTTTTCCTAGTTTTTTAATAATTAATAGTAGTTTTTAGAGTAGTCTATTTTTTTAGCCACCTGGCTCTAGGGATGGCAATGCTGACTGGTCCACCACTGTGGTCCAGACTCAATCTCAACATCTCAACAACCATGGGATGGATTGACACTAAATTTGGTACAGATATCCATGATGCTCAGAGGATGAATTCTAATGACTTTGGTGATCACATGACTTTTCATCTAGCGCCACCAGCAGATAAAAATCTTCAGTTATCCTGTGAAATATGTCCCAATCCAAGAGATGGATTACAAAAATTGGATTAGGAAAGGAAATTCAAGGACAGGAAATGAGACAAAGAAGAAGAGAAGAGAAAATAACAACTGTAAAGAGAAGAGAAGATAAGAGACTGTGAATTTCTAAAGGCCAATAGAAAAAAAGGGAACCGAGCATAAAGTAGAGGAGCAGAGGAGAAAGGAGAGGAAGAGGAAGAGAGGAGAGCAGGGCAGTAGGAGACAGGCTAGAGAAGGATGAAGGGTGGAGGGGGGAGGACAAGAAGATAAAAATGGAGCTTCAGAGGAGGGTGAATGTGAAACAGAGAGCAGTGATGGTGTAATTGCTCTCCAGAGGAGGTCTGATAAGCAGCACTTAAGAGCCTCTGTGGTTAAGTAATCACTGTGATTAAGGGCCAGAACGGCTATAGTGTTAGAGAACTATGCTAACAGCTAGCCTGACTGGAGAATCGACACCCACTGCACTACATTATCACATTGTAATGTAACATAATATAATATAATAACACTGTTGTCATGCCTGTTACTTTTGAATCCATGTGTGACATGCATCAGATGTCACAGTAACGCTTGCGTTCAAGCATACAGATACAAAAGTGTAGGCAGTCTCTGGCCTCTCCTGAAGCTATATATGGCGTTTAAAACCCTACCCAACCATAGACTGTATATAAAAATGCACGACAAGACAGCTCCCCAAAAGTGAAACCAAAACATCTCGATCACCTCTAGTGGCTGGCTGTAGTATAGGTCATAACCCCGCCCCCACCATGTTAGTGGATGGGACATAGGCCAAACTAAAAACTCAAAGTACATGGCAAATAAATTTTTCCCAAAGATGGTTTCTGTCATTTTAGGTAGTTCTTATCACACTGATGTATGTTCAAGTGTTTTTCTGATAAGCTTGAATTAGTTATTTTATGCTATAAAAAAAGGGCGTAATGTCATAATTCACAGCTAAGGCCGGCTTGCGATTGAGTCGGCAGGGTGTATGGGCTCCAACTCTGATCACTACTGTGCAGACTCTGGTTGCAAATGACTGCAAAAGGGCAAGATGGCAGCTCCCGTATCTGCTTCATTTTTGTACAGTGGGAAGAAGTAACCAATCAAAGGAGCGAAGACATCAGCCACTGTCTATTCTTTCCCTGCCTCCAGAGTCTCAAAAGTTAACTTGACAAGCAAGCAAGTGTTGAGCAGTTGCGTGCACATAGGAGGGTCGAGCTCATGCTTGTCACAGCACCATGCTCATGGGACCGCATTTGTGCATGCAAAATGCTCCCTCGCAAAAATGGTTTTCCGCTCGCGGATACTGTTCTGTGCGCTCATAGTCACGTGCACGCACCTGTTTTTTGTATGCGCAGGTTTGGAGACCCTTGCGGTACACAATTGTTGAATCTGTTTTTAAACAACAATGACGCCGTAGCGGGCAAGACTGATTAGCATTACGGTCCTAACGCCGAGCTCCTGTTTCTGTGGGAATCAAAATAAGCACGATTGGCTCTCACTCGTGTTGCTGTCCACTGCCTTTAGCCAATTCAGTTTGAAGCTGCATTAAATAATTTTTGACCACAAGGTGGCAGAAAAACAAAATCAATATATAATTGTCTTATGAAGTTGTGAACATGTTAGCAAACACAATAGATTACTTATGAAGCCAGCAGACATAGAGCAACATTAAGATTAATCTGGAATTGTGTATTGTCTACCTGATAAACATAAGTCCAGTGTTAGCACAGAGTGCTGGAGTAATTGATCTACCAGGAAAGTTATCAACGCTTAATTGGCAAGTTGACCAACAGGTCAATCTCCCTAAAACTAAACACACAAACATTGGGGGGATGGATGGACGAATAAATTCTTTTTGTCCAGTTCGGAGTGAGAAACGTCCTCCTGCAGGCTCACGGCTTGCCTAATTGGATAATTGTTCCAGAGACACTGAGAGGTGTCACTTAATTAGAGGGATGACTCATAAGTGAGTGAAGGTGACAGTGGTTTGAGTCACAAACACTCATTCACCCCCCCCCCCACACAGACACACATCCAGAACAGTCCAGTGGTAAGTGTAGCTACACGTTTAATTGGAGTTCTCTGAGCAGAGTGGTGTTTTTGTGCTGGTGTGTTTTATCGTGGGCGACTCTACCTTTGTTTCCCCAGAGTCGAGAGCTCATTTGCATCACCAACAATGCCTCCTGCCAACTTTCTTTCTTGTCATTGCGATAAAAAAATTATTTGTTTTCTCGAAAATCAGTTTCCTAACAATACATCAGAAATACAAGTTTACTATGAACTTATCTGTTTGACTTTGAAACTCTGCTGTGTTTTTTTAAAGGGCAGTTTTGCCTTTCTTTGATAGTGGCAGCTGCAGAGATAGACAGGAAAGCCGGGAGAGAGAGAGGGTATGACATGCAGCAAAGGGCAGCGGGTTGGAAATCGAACCCGGGCTACTAGGTAATAATAATAATAATAAATACTAAACATAGGTGTACCATCAAGGACTCAGCCTTAATGATACACACTCTACCAGGTGGGGTACCGGTGCCCCCCCTGCTGTGTTTTTACCTCACTGTCCTCATTCTACTGTTAACCTTTATTCTATTGTATTCTATTCTTGAAAGATGTTTTAATAGTTACCTGGCCTGACATCAGTGAGGGGATATTTTACTGCTCCATCACTTCAGTAACTGACTCATGGTAAAAATAATTAGTTGCTTCTAATTCATCACAGTGAAAGGGTCAAGGATTAATAAGTATTTAATTAGCATCATTAAATCATTAGATTTTCAGGGCCAAAACTAGAATTAATGTAGGTGAGTATCTAGCTGTGCATGTCTCTGTGAGTGCCAGACACTTTCACCATTTCAGAAATTAATGCAAAACATTCATTTTTTAATTTTCATTGAATTGAAGGCAGTTTCCCTTCTGTGTCCTTTCAGTAAATTAAAGGACGGGACCAGAATTTCATGACTGTCAAAAAACTGTCCTATCACAGTTCGATGTGAGCTTTGGCCTTCTACATGACGAAGACAAAGTCTTAGTGAAACCAGTTAGCAGGTATAATACAACTTATTTTACAACTAAAAAGTCAGAAAACATTCCATGAAGTTATGCCATTGCTTCTGTAATATGATGCATTTCCTGTTAAAATAGTACAGCAAGTGATAAATCTTAAGTTACTGATTGTAGGGGCTAGGGCTGTCACATTTTATTCAAAATTCGTCACTGGTAAGTTGTCCAATCAAATACATGCAAGCATACATTCCTGGTACTGTAGATTACTTTGTAACGTGAACGGAGTATTTCTACTGTTTACCATGTGACTGTCACAATGAAAGATAAAATAGTTGCAGCCGTGATAACTTTCCAGAGTTGTAAAATCCTGTCTGTGAGTATTACAAACCACTGTGTTAGCTTCTGATAAGCCTTTAAACGCATGAATCTGTTACTCAAACTCAACTTCCTGGTTTGTATTTCACTGTCTCACTGAAACCGTAAATAACGCTCCCCCACCAGTGCAGCCCCCTGTGCTGTTTTTGGTCCGAATCCCCACTTAGTGTGGCCGTTCTCTAAAGCAAGCTTCCAGACTTGTTGTCACACAGTGTGAAGTAGATCATGGTTTCTCCAGATGGAAAAAGGGATCCTGGTATCAACAAACTTTGAAGGCCTTCCTAGAACATTTCAATGTGAGTCTCTGTAATGTAATGCAATGGAGCACATCTCTGTGTGTTGATGAAATGATACGGCTGATGGCCTGCAGACCGAGAGGCAAAGGAGAGGAAAAAAGAAAGAGACCGGGGGATACAGAAATCAGAAGTGTGTGTTTGACTCCCTCTCAGTATGTGTGTGTTTGTGTAACTGCTGACAATCTGACGCCGCGTCTAAATGCACCCAGGGCGTGATGAGGTCACTTTTGTCTGTATGTATACAAGCCCTGTTAGACACACACACACACACACACACACACACACAGATAGATGTCTCCAGTGTGGAGACAGCAGCACCTGTGGCAAGCATTAGAGCAGTTTGAGATGGTCGATAACCATCTCACTCTCTCTGTTTGTCTTCCTTCTTTCTTTCCCATTAAACATCTATCTCTCTATGCACTTTCCCCCTCTCTCTTTGTTTTTCTCAAGATCAATGATTGCTCTCCCCTCTTTATATTCTCTCTCGTTTCTTCTGTGTTGTGTCACTTTGTTCCCTCTCACATAATTTTTTTCCACCTCTTCTCTTTCATTAAACTCTCTCTCTCTCTCTCTCTCTCTCTCTCTCTCTCTCTCTCTCTCTTTGCCTGGATCTAAAATTACCAACTCTTTCTCTATCCATTTGGCTCTCCCCCTTTTCCATTTCTCACATTATCTCTTTATCTTTTTCCACTTCTCTTATCTCTCTCATTTTCAATGTCTTTTACCCCTCCTCTCTTTACTTTCCTGTGATCACTTTTTTTCTTCTTATTGCTCCCTCTCTTAGTTCTCACTCCCATCTCTCTCTCTCTCTCTCTCTCTCTCTCTCTCTCTCTCTCAGTTTTTGGTCGCTCTCGGTGCCCAAATCTACCACTTGGTGTTTTGTTTACTGTGAGTTTTTGCAGAAGATGTCAATTGGTTGGTCAAGTGTACTTTTATTTCTCTTTGGCTATAATCTGGTTGGTCCAGACTGCATGAGGGCTGTGCTGAGGCTGTGTACTGTACTGTTAAGTTTCAGATGGACTTTTTCTGTAAAATCATGACTTTGATCTTTCACAGTCAAAGTCCAAGTCTTTCCATTTTCTCGATCTCTTACTTTTTTTCCCTCTATTCTCTATCTATCTACATAGCAATTTAATCCATTATTAATTTAAAATATAGAGTAGTGCAGCTTGAAATATCAATATATTAACCCTCAAGTTTGTATAGTTCAGTGATTTAATACAGAGATATAAACAGATAAATACAACATATGGAACAACAAAAAACAGAAGTTAGGTATTGGTAATGGTAATGGAGTCATTTTGATTGTTAATGCATTATCAATTCTAGTTTGATGCTGTTTCTACAATACTTCAGTCCACATTTAATGTAAATAAAAGCAAACTAAGTGCAGTTATGTGTTAAAAGACAATATTTCAATGAAAATCAATAAACGTAAACACAGACTGTCACAGTGAGAGGTAGCCGTGTCTTCTACTAAAGGCCTAAAGACATAAAGATCAGTGTTGCTGGAGGGAAACCATAGCTGCTGCTTGGGCGGTTCTACTGTTGAAAAAATCATTGCAGTTGAAATTTTTTCTCAAGGATTTATTATATTGTTGGACTTTGGCTGCCTGGCTTTGAAGGCAGAGAGACAGTATAATTTAAGGTTTCAGTTGCCATGCATTGTATCTAAATTATTTTTATGACAGGGAGTTTTTGAAAATGACTGAAAAAGAGTCTTTTGATATATTCCATGTTGATTCATGTACAGTTAGTTATAGCAGCATGGTCAGATTAAGCTGCCCTGGGGAAAAATGCACTGGCCCCACATTTTTTATGTGGTAATTTGATTAAATACATTAATTTAGAAATATGCATCATACAAGCACAAAACTGAAGTAATGAAGTTCTTAAAACTCAAATTTCGCACAGGAACCTTCTTCAAGACAGAGTCTGAAGGTCAGGTTGTAAAGCAAGACCCACCTTAAAGTTAGAATCCTTAAAATAAAACCCTATTTTATATTTAATTATTATGGTCATTTTTTTTCTCGAATAACCATTCAATGTATTTACACTGAGTAATAACCTCTTTATATAGTAGCTGCTATGGGTAGTGGCAGAGTCTGCTATTCCTGCCCTGGATTCACATTGCCTTCCTAAGCATGAGGGTTTAAAAGGAAAACGATGCATACATGTTATCCAGTGTAATTTAATCTCATTGATAGCAGCCTCATTGTTTACTGATTGCTCTCTTTACACCATATCAGAGCTATATTAAAGGTGACTTATTGTGCTCATTTCCAGCTCTATATTTTTATTCTGGGACTCTATTGTAGCTTTGCATGATTCACAGTTCAAAAAAATCTTTATTTATCTTATACTAGCCCTATTTGCAGCCCCTCAGTTCATCCTCTGTCTGAAACAAGCCATTTTAGTTCCTGTCTCTTTAAGGCCCCCCTCCCTAAAAGCCCACTTTCTTCTGATTGGCCAACTTCCAGAAGCCTGCCAGAGCTGAGGGTTTCTGGGGCCGGGCGTCACTGATTACTGTACAAAAACACAACTTTGTTGACTGATTTTAGTGAAACTGGATTATGTTTTATGGAGAAAATATTTTCTGGTCTTCCCTCTGATGTCCTCTAGCTGCAATGCTTCAACTTTCGTTGATTTACGGTGTTTCCCGATGGACAGATAGCTTTACTTGTTGTTAACTGCTGCTAAGTGTAGCTGCCGTTAGCTAGTTAGCTCAGTTAGCCGTGCAGCTAGCTGTCCCCATACTGGGAGATCGAAGCACTTTCTTTTTCTTGCCTGAATTTATTTTAGTGCACTTGATCCTGTGACCAACTGCATAAACAAGTTGCAAATAAAAACAAAACAAAAGAAGGTCAGTTTCAGGTGAAACTAGGCAGGGTAATCAACAGATACTCAGGTAGACTCCTTCCTGAGGGCAGGGCTTAAGTTACACAGAGTAGCTTAAATTTCTGAGTTCCCGGTCCATTTTTCACAATTGAGAATGACTTCCGGATGGGAGCCGAAACGTCTTGATTCTGAAAACAGTGTCCAGATGACTACGACTGAAACCCTTTCTACGATAGAACACTCCTGGACGAATGAGGGACTACACTGTCTCATGCCAAAAACAAAAGTTATTGTAAATCTAAATCTTGCCTCTACAAATGGGTAGAGCCAGTGGGTTATTTGATTTATCTCAGATATTTCTAACCCACTTCAGCTGGAGATCAAAGTGGAAAAAGATCTTATAAGACTTCTACCCTCTGTGCCCTCATGTCACTCAACATGACTAACCAGAATAGAGCCGACCAATCAGACGAGAAGAGACAAAACAGGAAGTGGCACAGGAAGCAGCTACATCCTGGCAGCAGACTGGTGCTGGCGAATACACACATACACACACGCACACACATGCACACTTTTGTACTTGTAAACTAATGAGGACCCTCACTGACATAAAACTTTCCCTAGCTCCAAAGTCTAATCTTATCACACTACGTGACTATACCAAACTAACCTAATTCTAACCTTAACCCCAGAACCAAGTCATGACCCTCACACAGACCTTTGAGGACCAGACAAATGTCCCCACTTTCCAAAAATGTCCTCATTCTCCAGGTCTAAAAATATTAGGTCTAAAGTACAAATGTGTAACACATGGATTATTGTTTTAGTAGGTCAGGTTTGGCCTCTGCTGTATAAGTTTTGCGTATAATTGTGTGTATGTGTTTGTGAGTTGTGTTTGTGTATATTGTTGGGTGGCAAGTCTACTGTAGTTAACTTATATCTGTCAACGCACATAGTCTCACACACTCACCCATCTACACACCCACACATACCCTCGACTCGACAGAAATTCAGACATATGCATACTCCCTCTCTGTGCCTCTGACACACACACACACAAACATAGAGCTCCGGTGGGATTAGTCTGGCAGGCAGCGCCTCAGAAATGAGTGGAGGTTTTCTGCAACCCGTCATTAAAACTGCTGACACCTCCACATCCAAACCTCCACTGGAATATCATTTGTCTGAGTTGCAGTGAGCAGCTGAGGACTGCTGTTTCCCACTGACATGGTGCACAACACTTCAGAGATACACTGCACAAGTAAGACAGCAAGCAAAGGGATGGTTTTATCCTGCAAGAAAGGTGTAGTAAGTGGCAGGGAATGTGAATATGATCAAAAATTAAGAATGGGTGGTTTTTTGGGATGCAAAAGGTTCCAAGAAATATTTTGATCTGTGATAGAACTATTTCCTAGCTTCCATCAGACAGAATCAGGAAATAATTTGGACTAAAGTCATCATAAATCAACATAAAACATTCCAGAGATTTAAATGATCGACAGAAATGACCTGTGATAACACCCTGATCGCATTTTAGTTTGCATTTTAGTTGAATTATAAAAAATATTCACATATGAATCTAAGTACTACTTGTCAAGATCAGTTGTGACTTATTGGTGGGAACCAACAATCAGCTGTTTTTGATAAGAAAATTACAACAAATTCCAACCCCACACAAAAATCACTGGATCAAAAACAAAAAACACAAAAACGCCTATAACAACATACGGTCAGAATTTTGTGGTTTGGGGACATTGAGGTAAAATGACACAATCCTCTTTTGTTCCAACTGTGGGAAAGAAGTTCAAACAAAACTTTGTGGTACAAATTGAGTTTGCATTTGTCAATGTGCAAAGCAAATGCTTTACTTCACAGGTCAGGGAAAAAAGGGACAAAAAATCCCAAATGCTGACTCTAAAAATCTGATCAAGTGGATAAAAATTACCTTCTGGAAAAAACAACACCAAAACTTGTCCTGTTACCCACCGCCCTTCAGGTAGACTACAACAACACAGGTGCTCAGCTAAAAAGAAACAAGTATCATACATCATGTCCTGTGTATTGGCTTCTGCAGAAAGGAAATAAGTTAGTCATCTGCACACACACACACACAAAGTGCCTCATTCATTTCTTTCCAGACGTACAGTAACAAGCTCTGGTGATTTGATCAGAGCCAAATTAAGATTCGTCCAATAAAGCTCGATGCGGGAAACGTCACAGGAAAATGTGGCACTTTTATTGAAGTCATTAATTTTCCCTGCAGGGCGTCAGGTTGAGCCTACGAGGGCTTTGAAACATGGACGGCTGCACGGCCACCCGAGCATGAAATGAACAGCCAGGATTAACTACCTGCAGCCTTCAACTTTCCCTCTGTTTCTCTGCCTCAGGCCCTGGGCTGCTTTTGTCTTTCCTGTTGAGTCTTTCTGCTTTCTTCAACTCACTTCTTTACTTCCAGTACATTTTTGTCTTAATTTCTTTTCCTCCTTCATGCTGATGACTAACTTTCTCAGTGTAACAGATGGTCAGAGTTTTAGACAGTGTCAAGTACAAATGCTGGATGCATTAGGTTAAGGTGTAGCAAATGACTAGCAAACTATGCACAGGGCCTTAAGCTACACCATAAGCTTTGCCAGAGCTGATGTGCACCTCTTCACTGTAGCTATGATACCATGTGGAGACCTGGTTTTTGTCATTTTTAGGCCTTCATTATAGACAGTAGAGAGATGACAGGAATGAGGGAGAGAGAGATGAAACAAAGGTCCCCAGCTTGACTTGAACCGGGACATTTCAGTTCACGGTTGGCGTCTTACCCCTAAGCTAGTAAAAATTGTTGATAGCAATGTAGACATTTAGAAAGGCTCAGTAATCTTCACATTTTCAGTAACAACATGCATAGTTTGGGATCGCGCAAAGCAGAATGTAAACACACTTACTTTAAGGTTTATGAAGACAATTAAAGTAAAAGACATACAATAATAAAGCTAGTGTTGCAGTGGTGCTATCCACGGGTGAAATCCAATACTGAACTATAAATCAACTATTACGTTGGAGGCCTATATGATGACATCAGCATCTTTGAGCTGTCACTTAGAAAGTTCTATCAAACTAGGAGACTGAATACTGGCTCATCAGCCATCTTGAGTAAAGTAGCATGAGCTGTTGTAGCACATATTCATATTGCTGTGGAAGGAATGCAGTACATAATCTAATAAACTCAATACTCTACATCACTAACAACAGAACCATGTGGGTAGATTTTGAAATTTTGATACTAACTAATAAGCAGGCAGAACAGAACCTGATTTGTGGGAATCATGCAGTTAAGAGGCCTATGTGATGGTTTTGTGGTGGAAAGGAAATGGGTTTTAATGCAGCAGAGCACCAGTCTCTGCTTATCATAACTGCACTGAAACATCAAGTCTGGACAGTAATTGTAATGTGACTTGGAGGAGAATGAATAAAGCAGAAAGTGAATAAGCAGGTTACAACAATTTCTTAAGAACATCAAGCACTTTTTTTCAACTTGTAAATCTCCCACTTAATGTTACAGTGGTTATAGGTCAGGTTGACAGTGTGTATGAGTCTTTGTGTTTGTATATAAAAACTATGGACCAACTCTGCCCAATAATCCTGTGTGGGTAGTAAAATAGAGACATTTTATTCCCTCCTTGGGACAACAAATCATCCTACCGAACCAGTTTTGCATTTGTGATCCACCCACATTTGCATCAGATTCACTCTAATGATAATGTAAACAAAACTGTATCCTCTGGCATGTGTTTGTAACGTTAGTACTTTAAGCATTCAATTTTTGTATTTGCATTGTAAAAATGTGTGAGTTCCAGTCTGTGGGTAGATTTTTGCATTGTAGCTGAATCTTTTCTCAACTTTGTTATGAAGACAGAATCAACTAAGACAAAAGACAACAGACAAGACAAAACATCATAAAGAATGAAGCTTTACTTTACTACGAACTAGTATAAATTAGGAGCTGTATGTTCACTTACAGTAATCCTTTTTAAAAAGGTAAAATCCTCAGAAATAGGACGGTGTAGGCCCTCATTCATCCAGGAGTGTTCCATCGTAGAAAAGGTTTCAATTCTATTATTCAGTGCAGTGCAATTGTGAAAATGTTCTGGGAACTCTGAGTTCCCAGACCATTTTCACAATTGAGAATGACTTCCGGATGGGAGCCGAAACGTCTTGATTCTGAAAACTGTGTCCAGATGACTACGACTGAAATAACAAACTATGACAGCAATAAGAGGAAACATGGAAAAGGAAAATAAGTTCTCGTAATATAGATGGTTTCTAGCAAATTGCTGGCTTATTAATTAACAAAACAGTTACACAAAGGATCAAAGCTCCTGTTATTGTGTCCAGTACACCTTAGATGAATATCATTTTACTTATCAGGCTAGCTTTGTTTCATTTTATGGCTTTCTGTTGCCGTAAACAGGCTGCTGGTCAGCAGAGGGGCTGTGGTTGTAAATGGAGCTGGTTGATTGAGTTTAGCTTCCTGGAGCCTGATTTAGAAACAGGAAGTGAGACACATGAAAGAGGGGCTACATCTGAGTGTGCACTGTACATTGTAGAGTGATATGAAGTTTTCAGTAAGTTACCCAGTCTGGCACTGCACCTTAAATTCCTGAAATATTTCTCGGAGTGATTCATGTGACAAAGCAGGAAGGAACATTTTTAGGCTGTGAACAAGGACAGGCATAAATCTGCAAATTCATGGAAAGGTTATGGAAATTTAAAGAAAGTTTAGAAAGGAACTGAAGTTATGTTTTCATACCTGTCTTTCTTTTCAGTCATAACTATTCTGCTGGTTAAATAGTCTGAAATAGTCAGCTGCTTTGCATTCATTTGCTACAATCTGTTACAGAAGATGCAATCTGGAGAACTGTGTGTGTGTGTTTTGAAGCTCAGACGTGACTGATATCAAAACGTGGCAGGATCTCCAGTTCTCTATGTTATTGTCCTCCAGTTTCTCTCCTTTTTCCTCTCATCGTTCAATGTTCAAGTAGTCCGACAGCTTTGGAATGAGCGCGTTTTTTTTTCTGCTCACATTGTAACACGTAACGTAAAAGTCTTTGCCTAAATTTCCTAGAGCTAATCTGTGTTTGTTTGTGTTCGCTACTTACCATTTACTTTCTATCCTTTCTCTCTGCCTCTAAAATCTGCTTTACATTCAGTCATACCTTTTCCACTTTTATTCCTGTTTACAGCAGAGACTGATGAAAGACATAATATTACGTTTTACTCAAATATTCAACCTCTGAACTGATCTTTCTGCCATGGTGTTGCCTTGGTTTACCCTCGTCTCTTCATACTGACATAATATATTAATAAAAACAAGATGCTTTTTAGGAAACAAAATGAAAATATAATGACAGTCTGTGTGAATGAAGTGGGCATTTGGTTCAGGAGAATCTCTCATCCATCTCTCCTTCACCTCCTTCATCTGTCTCTAAAGACATGTCTGACAAATTAGATTTTGTCTGCTGTCTCTGTCAACAAATTATTAATGTTCAGGAAGAGAGAAATATACTGTACTTTGTTTCTCGTTTTATTTCTATCGATATTTTTAAATCTTCCCTTCTGTCCATCTTGTTTTCTTTAATATTTCTATCCATCTCTGTTTCTTTCGGTCTTTCTTTCTTTTTCATTCTTGTCTCACTGTTATTAAGATTGTACTGTGTGTGTTTATGTGTTCTTTTCATCAGATTTTACTATTTTTTGTGTGTTGACGTTCAGGTCCTTGGGCTTCACAGTCTCATGACTCAGCTCAGCAGCTGATGACGGGCTGGAAGCTGTTATCATGCGGTCGCTCTCTCTTGTTGTTCTCTGCTGCTCTCAGCAGCACCGTCATCTTGTCTAACATGTATTGTGGTGACAGACGCTGTGTTCGGGCTATGCCATAACAGCAACACATCCTGTCCTGATCATTATTTTCTCTGATATTGTAGTTATGTGACATGTTCGCTTACATGCCGTCATTAACTTTCTCATTGGTGACCTGTTGTGGAAAAACTAAAGGTCACACTAAAGGTTTTTCTTTTCTTTTCTTCACAGATTATTATCAATGAGAATTTAGTGGTAATATGCAGGATGTCCAACTTTGGCATGGAGCATCCTGGTGTTGCATTTTACATAGATCACCTGTCTATCAAACAGTCGGGGGTCCCATAGGAGAATATTGTCTCGGATTAAGGGAATTGCTGCAAACATCACAATAAGGACAAATTAGCACAAAGCCATTCACTCTGTTTAAAAAAAAAAAAAAAAAAAAAAAAATCTCAAAGGCATACATCTCAAAGCATGCATGCCTTGGTATAAATTACAAGCAAACAAACATGTCTCACTTAACATGCTTACAAGCAAACACACAATGGGTGAAAACCTGCAGTTACCTGAGCATAACACTTACACAAGGGGACCCTGTATCTCCTTCCAGAATTCAATGGCACATACTCAGAGTTGAACACATGAGAAGGGTCAGATAAAATCCTGCTGGCCTGTCGCAGACTGTAGTAGACTACACAAAAATGCCTTGGGGGGTGAGGGCGTTCCCATAATCTTCCCTGCTGTCTGAACCAGATTTAGGATTTGAGCCATAAACTTGTCCGTTAGGTTTCCAAACCAGCTGGTAATACCATAACATAAAATGGATAATATGGTAGCTCTGTAAAAATGAGCATAATATTCCTGCAGACACCAAAAACTCTTCGTATTTATACACTCTTTAATTTCTTTTGTGATGTAGGGATGATTATTGGGATATCTCAACAGTTTTCTGAGTTATGATTAAATCAACACAAAGAGATAAGACAGCAGTAATTGATTCTGTGACCATGTCAATATCTGCATCCTGGAAGAAAAGGTCCCAGTCTGTGCAGAGAGAGCATCTTGTCAGCTCCTCTGTATGGTCAGTAGACCACACATTTACAGTCCTAATTACTAGTTTACTGGACTTAAAGACTGGACAATTAGGTGGGAAGCAGTTCGATGACATTATGATTAGAGTTACCAAGAGGAGGCCTAGCTCTGGCTGTGTAGGCATCCTTAATATTACCATGGCACTTGTCAAGAATATGGTTATTCCTTGTGCTATACTTTACATGTTGGTGAAAGGTTGGGCAGCAATCTGCAATGTTTAAAATCACCTAGGGTCACCATAGGTGCATCAGGCATAGTTTGTAGATTGCTGGTGTAGCTGCTCTGGTGGCACTCCCATTTGGTGGAATACACACATCAATAAGTTGGTAAATTCCCTTGGCAGGTAATGTGTTCGCAAGGTGATGCACAGCAGTTCCAGGTCTGAGTTGCATATACTGTCTCTGATTGCAAAATTACGGCACCAACTGTCTTCACTATAAACACAGATCCCTCCAACCCTTCTCATCTCTATTGGGGCGTAAATGGGAAAACCCATCGATCTGTATAAAGATCTCATCAAGCAACCAACAAGCAATACTCATAGCAGGCTCCAGCGTGTGTGTACACTGCATCCAACTTGTTCTTCAAGGGGCGAAGATTGCAGAGTAGCATAGACAGTGGTAGTGGTAGTTTGGTGGCTCTCTGGACACAATGCCTGATGCCACCCCTCTTGCCATGCTTCCTGGCATGGCAAACGGCTGGTCTGAGTTGCTTTAGTAGATCTTTCGGTATGTCATTCAACATGTTTGGTGATGGTGACACTCCGCAGTCTTGTATGTGTAAACATACCTGGACGATAAAACTGATTCTGTTTATTTGATACATCAAAGTGCAGAGGACGAACAGCAAAGATTGGGAGAACATGCAACAAAAGACCACATTTGAACTGACAATATTACACACACAGCTTAGAGCCTGTGATATGTTCCAGTCACTTTGCTGGGATCAGTGCAGGTCAATATGACACACAGTGTGCAACGATTTCCTGCTGAGCTTTACATATATGACACAGGTGAGACTGTATGACAGACATGCTCTGGTCTCAGCTGAGGACATACGCTGACTGCTGCACTGTGCTGACTCACACTCTGCAGAGACATTGAAGTCAGATGCCATAGTAGTGCATTTCACTCCAAAGATATTACAAAAACTGATTACCTTGCTGGAGACTGAGCCTTTCTAATAATACAGTCTGGTTGTTTGGTCCAGATATACCCAATCATCTTCACTGTAATCTAATCTGAAGTAACCGTCTGTTGTGACTCACCTGTAAAAGGATTAGGCCTTTGATGGATCGTTGTAATAACTGTGACCCAGGGCGGCAGCCACACTGCTGGTGACAACTGTCTGTCAGCACTTCCTGTAACTGAATAACAATTTAAACAAGATGCTAAACAGTTCATGGAAACTGTAGCAAATGATATCATCAGCAGACTGTATGATTAGCAAACTGTGAAATAAGTTGAAACTCACAGGAACTTTATTTAAAGAAATACAGCAGGGGTTCTCAAACTTCTCTAACATATCTCATACCTCATTTTTAGATTCCAAAATTCTCACTACCACAGCAAACAGAAACCTCCATAAACTCCAAACTCCCTCATCTGAGTGGAATAAATAGAAATTAAATTGGAGCCTCCTTAACCTTTTACCACCCCACTGTTCTGCATGTACACCGGCACTATGTAGAACTTTCACAAACTTCTAAAAGTTACACGTGGTCATTTTCACAAAGAACACCCTGTTGGCAGAGTATACAGCTGAAACCTTTGAAATATTGTGTCTGCAAAGCAGTGCAACGTTGTGATCAATGAACCCGATCGAGTTTAAAGTCACTCAAGGATGGAGGAGATACAGTATAAAAGAATTGGAAAATTTGCCCCCATGGTCCCCAAATGATGATGCTTTCATGACCCTTTGACTTTTAATCTAGCATCCACAAGAGGCCAAAATTGTCCAAACTGACATTGGTTCATAACAGGATATGTCGTAAGGGGTGCTGTGTAGAGTTATGTGGACCCAAAAGCAGATGACGAGGAAGCAGTCTCAGGGAAAAGTAGCCGGATGACTACCGTGTTAATTGTGGGGTGGAATGCAGGCATGAACAGGCAGAGGTGAGCAGACAGGTAATGAGCAGACAAAATCCAAAAATCCAAAGCCAGGTCCACGGGAGAACAAAGAATCCGATACAAACTCACAGTAAATACGCTTGGCAGGAACAGCACCATGTGTACAACGATGATCCAACACTGAACAAAGAAAAGACCCAGACTAAATACCCTAGGGGAGGTGAGACAACGAGACACAGGTGCAAACAATCAAGGGAGGACCAACAATCAAAACTGGAGGGAAAACACAGACAGGAAGTAAAAACACAAGACACAAGGGAAGAAGAATACCACCAAAATAAACCAGGAAGTGACAATACCAAAACTACCACAGGATACCTCTAAAACTAATGACTAGATTCCCATCATCCTCAGCTGGACTGTAAAACTAACGTAGCAACATAACTAACATGCTAAATATCTTATGAAAGAAAACATTGTATACTATGGCTTTACACTTTCATTCATGTTTACTTTTATTTATTTCAGGCCTATCAGATGTAGATTTAGGTATATCAAGAAGATGCTACAGAAATAAAATTGATTATTTATTAATTGTATTAGCAGTAGCAGAAGTACAAGTGCTAACTATCAAAACACATGTGTAACATTCCTTACAAAAAAGGAGAAAAAAACAACACAGGTGAAATTTGTGTTTTTGTCTAAAAAACACACGTGCCAATGAGTGACTTCGTCACATGTGAAATAGCATTTGGGTGTGCCCGTCCCAGGGCCCCGGTGCTGTTTATACTGTCTCACTGATACTGTATGGCTTACTGAAACATCTAGAACATCTGGTACACCACATGGAGCAGAGCCATCATTAATGGTATTCATTTCAGCTGTGCTTTTCCTGCTATAACAAGTCAAAATATCTGCTGTGGGAAAGGTCTATTGAAACCGGCTTAGACATAGTCAAGCATTTGTCCCAATAATTAAAATCAATTTATGCTTTAGTTTTCTAAAAGTAAATGTTTACAGTTATCTGAAATGTGTCACCAAGGCAGAATACAGGCTATATGAAGGCTCCAGGACCAGGGAGAGGAGGATCACTGTGATACAGGTGCTGAAAGTGCAGCTACTGTACAGCCTCGACTCTCACACACAGGAAAGGGCCTTTTGTGTTTTTCATATTTTGTGAGGAAGACAAGAAGGCTACAGTGATGCTGGTATCACTGTATTCTAAAGCATTACTGAAAGCAGTGTTTAAAGTTTTGCTTGGACCAGTGTTTGTGGTGGCAGCAGTAGCATCATATTGTATTTGACTGTATCTTGTGCGAGTACAGTTCTCTGTACAGCTTTAGCCTTTCCTATAGCATAACTGACATAAGGGTTATTTCATTAGACGCCTGACATGTCTAAATCAGATTTGTGAAATGTTTTACAGCTGGTTTAGGACTGTAGCCAGTGGCATCGTCAGCGTCTCTCTGTAGCTGCAGTCCTGCCACATCCAGTCGTTTGTCTGTGTGTAACATGAGTGCTGGTGTTACAGCCTCTGGCCTGCTTCCATGTGACACAGCAGATATGTCTGAGCTCACCACAGATGTTGTGTTGACGCTAGCAAACCACACAGGCTAACGCTGTGACTATCACAGGAATATCTCTTTTTCAGGCCTCAAGCTAGCTGCCGGTGAAGGGCAACAAACAGCAGCCCACAAACTCACCGTAGATCGGTTTGGGGAACTACAATGCATGAAATCTTGTTCGGGCAGAGAGGCCACAGGGTGCAGTTTGGCGCTGGTGACGTGTTTGAGTGAGAAATTTTCATCTTTTTTCAGCAAGCACTTTTAGCCCACATGACTTTTTTTTTAACTATCACTATCAAAAAGAAACTTTTTGCAACTTAACACTGAATTTAAATGGATATCCCTTCGTAAGCTCACCTCTCCTACATATTAAATGTCATGTACCTGGTTTGGCAGGATTCTTCACAAAAATAACATCTCTTAAATGAGCTGGAACTTAAGTTATATATGTTATATAGATAACACCTGCAGTAGCATCACTGGAACACAGTCAAATGTTTAATGTGACAACAAAATACAGTTACAGTTCCACATTTGGATGGTATTATTGTTTCGGAGGAGCAGCTTTTTTTGCAGTAACAGATCTCAGGGAAATTACAGTAAGAACTGTTAAAACAGTGCAGACTCCCACGAACCCCGCAGAAGCAAAATAAAATACAAATAACCAGAATCAGCCATCTGGAGGCTGCTGTGCATGAACGAACAATTTCGCCTACTGAGATTCAACTCAACCAATGACATTATTTCTTAACAATACATTTTAATTACAAGCCTGGATACTAAATACAAGTTCTATATCATGAGCATCAGGAATAAATGTGCCCACATTACATTTCAATTTTTCATCAGTATTCAAACTGACATTTTAGCCAAATTATCTAAACCACTTTAATAACAATCTCTCATCGAACAAGAGAACTGTGTTCATGTACAACTATAGTCAAAGTTAAACCAGGAAGTCAGTCCAAAGTCAGTGTGATGGATGTTTACAACAGACAATCTGGGTAATAAATTAACAGTTTGCCTTTGTTTTCTCTTACCCCCGGCAAGTTTGAATACCAGGGTTTTGTTTACAACCTGTCTGATCGTTGTTGCTTGTGTTTCTTGCCCTGTCTAACTTCTTTTTAGTGATGTCGCCACAAGACCCAAGTTGTAAGAAACCAGAAATATCCTTTAAGATACAACTAATTTCTGAGTGACCTGAGAGTCCTGCTGAAATTAAATACTTAGATTTAATGATCACATTCAAATCCACAGGGTGGGACAGATTTCTTGTGATAGTTCACTCACTGAACTTTCATTTGAATGCATTTTACGTAACGCATTGACACTTCGTGTGAAACATATCAAGTATTTCCCTTGTTTGACTGTGTACACATACCTTTATTTCCTTGTCCTTTGCGTGTCTTGTCAAGTGTAAACAAACCTCAGATGACCTCACTGTTTGCTGGCTGTAACAGAGGCTAAGAGAAGAAGCTTCACCTCCTCTATCCTGCCTCTCCACCTGCTGTCATCAATCCTCCACCTTTCCTCATTTTTCCTCTTCCTATGCTCCATTCTTATTTTCATCCTCCTCTTCTTCTACCACTCCTTCACTCATCCTTTTTCTCCCTCCTCTTTCAGTCTCTCATCTTCTATTTACATTCCACATTTCTTCATATTTACATAGCTCTGATTAAGCTAGTTAACTAAAGACATTTTCTTTGTATGCAATGACTTCCTGTTTGTCTCCCTTTTTCTCTTTGGGACAGTTATCCTTTACCTGTCTCTTCTACTTTTTATTCTTCTATCACAGCTTTCTGCAACTCACATCACTTTTTCTACGGTAATTTATTCAGTTTAGTTTAAATCCATTTCACACATTGCTCCAGTTTAGACGTCATACTTCATACAGTTCACCATAACGCCTTTGTTCTAAAACTGCAGGTCGATATAGATTGTAAATAATGCCCTGGTAGTAATAATTTCAACACTCCATACTTGCTGTGAAGAGATCCCTTCCTAAAATGACCACTTTAAGAGTGGTATTGATTTTCTAATCCAATTCCTGGCAAGTAAGCAAAAAAAGCATATTTCCCAAAATGTCTAACTATCCCTTTAATCCTAAAACAGAGACTTAACCCTCCAACAGTCCTTTGAAGGAGTGACAACTGGACAACATGTCCTCACTTTCCAAAAATTGTCTCTCTGAAGGTCTAAAAATCAAATTGGTCCTCACAAAGATAGAAGTACAAGAGTGTGCACACACACACACACACACACACACACACACAGGGTAAATGCTCAGTTCAGCCTGACCCAGTCACTGTGTCTGCACGTTCTGTCATGGAGCTGATAAGTCAACTTTCTCCAAACAAACCTCCTCTCCTTGTCTCCTATCCTCTCCTTGTCTCCTCTCATCTCCTCTCCTCTCCTCTCCTCTCCTTGTCTCCTCTCCTCTCCTCTCCTCTCCTCTCCTCTCCTCTCCTCTCCTTGTCTCCTCTCATCTCCTCTCCTCTCCTCTCCTCTCCTTGTCTCCTCTCCTCTCCTCTCCTCTCCTATCCTCTCCTTGTCTCCTCTCATCTCCTCTCCTCTCCTCTCCTCTCCTTGTCTCCTCTCCTCTCCTCTCTCTCCTCTCCTCTCCTCTCCTCTCCTCTCTCTCTCCTCTCTCTCTCCTCTCCTCTCTCCTCTCCTCCTCTCTCTCCTCTCCTCTCCTCTCCTCTCCTCTCTCTCCTCTCCCTCTCCTCTCTCCTTGTCTCCTCTCATTTCCTCTCCTCTCCTCTCCTTGTCTCCTCTCATCTCCTATCCTCTCCTCTCCTTATCTCCTCTCCTTTCCTCTCCTTGTCTCCTCTCCTCTCATCTTCTTCTCTCCTCTCCTCTCCTCTCCTCTCCTTGTCTCCTCTCCTCTCTTTGTCTCCTCTCCTCTCCTCTCCTCTCCTCTCCTCTCCTCTCGTTGTCGCCTCTCCTCTCTTTGTCTCCTCTCCTCTCCTCTCCTCTCCTCTCATCTTCTTGTCTTCTCTCCTCTCTTCTCCTCTCCTTGTCTCCTCTCCTCTCCTCTCATCTTCTTGTCTCCTCTCCTCTCCTCTCTTTGTCTCCTCTCCTCTCCTCTCCTCTCTTTGTCTCCTCTCCTCTCCTCTCCTCTCCTCTCCTTGTCTCCTCTCCTCTCCTCTCCTCTCCTCTCCTCTCTTTGTCTCCTCTCCTCTCCTCTCCTATCCTTGTCTCCTCTCCTCTCCTCTCCTCGTCTCCTCTCCTCTCCTCTCCTCGTCTCCTCTCCTCCTCTCCTCTCCTCCTCTCTCTCCTCCTCCTCTCCTCTCCTCTCATCATCTTGTCTCCTCTCCTCTCCTTGTCTCCTCTCCTTGTCTCCTCTCCTCTCCTCCTGCTGTATTTATTGTTGCGGGGTTCAACAGGATGATGCCAGGGTTTTTCCCACCACACTTATGGGAGCTGACACCGAGCTGTCCTCCCTCCTGTTTACAACTCATTATGACAGTCAGGGCCCTCTGGGACGCCTGTCTCAAACTCGGAGCCATGAGGACAGGAGACGCAGCCCAACTGCTGTCTCTGACGCTGTTGGCAATCATGACTGTTTTATATTATAACGTCTTTAATTTCATGAAACTTGGCACAAATAAAAACCTGAAATGCAAGCTAGGTGGGTGTGACCAATTCATTTTTGCAGTTTTAATGAAAGGAGGAGCAAGTGCAATCCTGCAGCATGGCAGCTGGTAGAAAAGTGTCCTCAATTATATAAATGGGGTGGACAAAATATTAGAAACACCTCTCAGTATAACACAATACAATTCAACAGCACCACAAACTACAGCCTCCAAAATAACCTTAAAGTGGAATCAACACCTCTCTGAAACAGTCTCATCAAAAACTGAACATTAAAACCTTCATGAAGGTCTGTTGTATTAGACTGCATTAGGTTTAGCTAGGTGGACCTGATAAAAGCTACCGAGTGTATATCAGCCATTTGCGATATATAATATTAAGATTTTTTCAGTGCTGTATTATAACATGTGTTGCTGTAACAGCTCAGTATTCCCACAGGGATTATTAACATTTTATCTAATCTAATCTCATCTCTTATCTTTATTGTTGTCTCGGACGTAGCCACATGGGAAAGTCTGCTGTAAAGCTGTTAAACTGATGTTTTCTTTTCCATAAAGGCTGTCAGTAAAAGTGAAAAGCTTGTATCATACAAAGAGAGAGACCAGAGCTGTGTTTTAAATGCACCATCATTGATGTGGCTGGTTAAAAACATGTACTATAGTTAACCACCTGAATATTTCCCATCCACCACAGTAACGGTAGCTGTGTTCTGCTGGTTTTCTGCTTTGCAGTTGTTACACAGATCTCATAACAAACAAGTCCGGCGCCATCAGGGAGGTCATAGCTGACTATGTGGAAGTAATGGTTAAATATACAACCACTGGGTTAGAAGAACATATCTACCTGATGGAGGACCTGTTTGATATGGAAGATTTTGGGCCTTGTTTCCATGATGATGCACAGAGGATGGCAGGGCTTTTTCCTGGCGAAGCTGCTTTTTTGTCACGCAGAGATACACAGAGGTTTTGTCCTCTTCTGCACCGTTTTTTTAAACAAGAAATATCCCATTTAACTTTATTCTCGATACAGGAATAGTGGGCACAGTGGACGATGGGTCAGGGTCCCTATACACTGTGTGAGTTTGGGCAGTCCCATGCGAATGTTGACAGGTGAGACAAATGTGGTGAAATCTTAGGTCATTAGTCTACAGTGGTGGCCACAAACAGCTGATTTGACATCCAAAGAAATTCTGACAATGTCAGAAATTTAGGACCAAATTCTTTCAATGTGACTGCGGCTGTAACTAGTGATGTGCGGACCGATTCTTTTCACATCGGTATCAGTTCCTTCGAGTCGATACATGTAAATGTATCAAACCTTTCAAGTTTTGATACTTTTTGCAAAATGTGGTGTCAGTTTCTCTGTGACACTCCATTATAGTACATGCACATTCATTACCAGTCACCATGTATAAGTTTACATTAATAATTATAAAATATTAATTTTAATGCATTGATTGAGCATCCCACTTGTATGTAGGTGGGCTATGTAAACTCAATACAAATTTACAGAAATGTCACTGACCAACAATCTGTCGTTCTTTGAGCAAGTAGCAGACGTCCCAGTTACCTCCTTAGCCTTGTGCTGCTGCTGCATTCATGTGGTGTCGGAATAATCTGAAAAATTTGTTCCCGATCATATTTCATGGCTCACCTGATCCGTTTCCTTTGCTCTGCGTCATCGTGTTGTTTAAACGCACTGAGAAATAAAATACAACACATCTTGTTTGTAGCGTCCATGTTGTTTCCACATTACAACTTAAAGCTCATGAACACACTGAAGTCGGAAGAACGACCATCCGAGGAGCACGTGAATGCACCATTGGCCTGTAGGCTCAGCTGGCGGTGGAGGTTGATCGATTGCTGCGGTACGTTAGCCTACTGCATAACAACAAAATGAGCAGCAGGAAAATGCTGCTATTCATGGAATATGACGTTTTTTCGTCAGGTATTCTAGGCAACAAGGGATGAGTACTGATACAAAATAATGTTTTGGCATTGGGGTGTACAGTAAAACATCAAATTTTTGCTAAGCCGTGTATGTTATATATATTACATTTTCTAAGTAACGAGCCCATGCTTGTATGTAGGTATGTCTATGTAAGCCCGACAGAAATGTGATCTGACAGCATCAATTAGTCGTTCTTCCTGGGAAAGCAACAGCAGACGTCCCATGAGAGAACGGTTCATTCAGTCTCGTTCATTAAGTGTAGCTGCCAGGCTGTCTGGACTCGAGTCCGATTCAATCGCTTTTCGTTTACTCACTGTAGGCAGCGTGGGCGGTACCCTACGACAATGGCGAGTGGGAAAAGTCAAGAATTCATGAGCAGTGACCTGGTACATACCGGGCACTAAAAAGAGTTGTTCAAAAAGATTTGTACATTCTACAGCCTACATACCAAACAAGGGGAATAAGGCATGAATACTGGCTGACGCAACATTGTAAGCAACATTTTTGTTAAGGTAAAAAAAAAAAAACTACCATCGCTAGAGAGTGGTGGTGATGGATTTCTTCAGATGATGATGTGTATGCATGCAAATTTGTTTTGTATTTACATTGTAGCATTACTATTCTCCAAGCCTTCGTGGCACTATCTGACATGCGTCATCGAACATCCTGATACAGATTGTGCCCAAGATTTTATTAGACCCATCTTGGTGTCACAGAGTGACATGCAACAAACATCGCTGAAATCACAGTTTTACTCCAGTGTGTAGGATCCTTTAGGGCACAGGGCAGCACATAACAAGATGCAGTGTGCTGGCAAGTTGCATGTTTAACAGTCACATATGTTTTTGTTCAGGCAGAATCTCACTCTTTAGTTCCATCGTTTAAAAAAAGTGTGCAAGAAAGAGAGAGAGCTAGAGAGAGCATACATAAGAGAAAGTGGGCGAGTGTAAAAGCAAGCTAGATGTAACCTGAAACTTCATCAATCATTCTTTATTTAATTGAGGTTAATTGGAGTAAAAAATAGCAGCAGATAAAACTGAGCAACACTAGTTACTGGTGACAGACACTGCTCAAATTTCATTGGCCAGACTGTCACAATCAGTAAGATACACTGTTGCAAATATCATATTAGATATGGCCGGGACTAACTCCACAGGGATACAGGCAGTGTCTGTGTAGCCAATGCAACACAACAGCACTCAGATGCGTTTTTAAGTTACGTGTTAGTTATGTGTAAGACATAAAAAAAATGTCTAAAGTCTAAAAATTTACTTCAGCCTCCAGTGTAGACAGCATGTTACTTCTGATGCTCATGTACTTTGTCCATAAAAATGTGCACACAACAAAACACAGTCTACTCAATGCTATTTTAAACAGATAAACCAATCCTATTCAAAGATGTCACTAAATGGGATTTAAATCAGTAGGAAAAACTAACTCATCCAATATTTTTCATTCCATGCATACAGTACATGTGGCTGTTGTGGAAATGATTATCCAGCTTGAGCCATGATAAACAGAAAACAAACACTGAGAGGTATCTACCCTTCAAACCATCCGTGCTTTCAGTGACTGTGGAGGCGGCTGCATCTTTCTGTAGCTGTCAGTGACTGGCTGCTGAAGTTAACATCCACATCCACCCCCTTCCTCCATTAGCCAAACTGTCCCTGTTGTTCACTGCCAACTTATCTGTGGACCATGAGGAACACAACAACACATTATCCTCTCAGAAGCTAATTTGATATCACCGCTGTGCCATTCTAATGGTTCTGCAGCTTCTGCATGATATCAGCTTTCTTCTCTGAGAATCTTTTCTGGTCAGACTGCTCCAAACTGCTCAGTTCCATCACAAAACTGTCAGAACTGAATGCTTATGACAATTAAACCCTGTATTTTCAAACTTAGGTTAGTGCACACTCAAAAATAGAGGTACAGATGAATACATTGTTGTCCAGAAGACCACATTTTTCAAGATGTACCATATCAGGCACATAATGCATCGTAGATGTTTAGTTTTTGATCTAAGCAATGAAGCTTCTCATAGTTTAAGGTACACATTTGTACCAATTTAGCTAGAACTAAACACAATTAAAACTGCATGTAAGTGGGAGGCCAGTGAGGGACCAGGTTTGTTTCAGGTCTCAGTTTGTTCAGTTCAACAGAGGGAGTTAGCACTAACAAGGACTGGAGTGATTAGCCATTTCAAATCGGAAGCTGCAAAACAAAAAGGGGTAGCATGTGTTTTTTTGTTGCCTATAACCAAAAGTGCTTATAGGCACATTTTGGCCAGGGTACACAAATTTGCTTTACTTGATGGTACTAATGGTAAGGGTACAAATATGTACTTGCACAAAAGGGGACCATAATGTACCTGTATTGAGTACTGCCCACATGATAAGACCTCTACCACTAAAGAGGTCAAAATCTTATCCAAAGTGCTTTACAATTTGCCTCATTCACCCATTCACACACACACACACACATACACACCAATATAATATGCCAATTATATGGAAAAATGTGTCTGCTCTGGATGCAAGTTGTGACCCAGATGTGAAATACGCACCCAGGCTTGCATAAAAAGTAATAATCAGTGACACACAGCCAGATGAACATGACAAACTGCAGCTCCCAGCCTGGAATTACAAATATATGTTTGACTATAATAGAACAAGCTCACTTGAACTCTTTTTGAGTCTGTTTCATGTGAAAACATAGAGACCTGTACTCTGGATATCTCTTTGGCTTGTCTGAGATTTTAGTCACCACCGCCATCATTGTGTATCAATAATACTGACTGTCAGACTAAAGGTTTCTGGCTAGGACGGAAATATAATGCTTTGGAAGTGGCACCCTGGGGTCTTTGTTTCTGTACAAAACTTTCTCCTAATTTCCTTAAATTCCCCCTGGACATTCAAATCCCTCCTCAAATATTCCTCCAGTAGATCTTATTCTCTTTTTATTTTTAAAAAATGCCTCACTCTTGTGACCAGAAGTTTGCCAGTTTGAGTCCCCAGAGGAGTTGGTGAAATCACCCTCCTCTCTGGTCTTTAACAACTATCACTAAACTGACATTTTCAATAACAGAATATGTCTTTACTGCCCTCTTAGGAGTACTGCAATCATAGACACACTGTTTGAATAGATTCCTGGGAGGAAAGCGCCAGGCCCAGCTGGGTATATACAACATAGCAATGAATTATTTAAATAGACAGGATCCAAAACAGACTATTAATTTAACTGTGTGAAGCATATTTGCATTATTTTCATGTGCCAAACAAATAGCACGACAGATTTTTCCCACTCACTCAGATTTACATTTCCAAGCCCTCAGTTTGCTTATATGTACATCCAGACCGTATTGAAATGTGGGTATATGAGTGGAAATATACAGCTGGGTGACAGATTAGAGGAAAAACCAACGTGAAGTGTCTTAGTATGCGGAGTCAGGCCACCACAAGTCTGTGGAACTCTATTGGAGGGATGAACACCATTCCTCCACAAGATATTCCCTCATTTATATATACAACTTTTATTTAATCAGGTACAGATCTCTTTTGCAAGAGAGACCTGAGTACAGCAGATAGAAAGAAAATTAAACATACATAACAGATATAACAAAATGACATATAGCATCAGAGACAGTCGCAGACATCACTAAATAGATTTGAAGATGAAAGTTATATTATGTCATTTGGTCTTATGGAGATGGTGGTGGAGAGCGTTGTCTTACACGTTGGTCTTGGTGGCTTCCATAGGTGTGAAACTGGGTTGAGATCTGGTGACTGTAAAGGCCGTAGAATTCTATTCACATCATTTTCATACGGACCAAACCATTCAGTTTATACCTGGTGCACAGAAGCATCTGCATTTGATATGTTTCTCTACTCTTTTATTCAGGTTTTTCCTTTAATTTGTCCCAGTCTGTATATATTCCTTTAATCCAAGACAATTTTCTCCTTTGGGAGACAATAAAAGCAACCTTGAACCTTGAACCCTGATATATTAACATTTGAGGCACCTGACTTTGTTGAGTGGAGGATCATTTTGAACAGAAATACAAATAAAGGAAACATGAATAATTAAGAGAGAAAATGGTAAATAAAGTCATATGCTCCTTTTATAATAAGGCCATAATTACAAAAGAAAACTCACAAAGGTAATTGGATATTGAAATGGATCTTTTGAAATGGCAATTTGAAAAGGAAAGTGAAATAGAAAAATCTGAAATTTAAAATGGAAAAGCTTAAATGGAAATACTTAAATTGAAAATGTCATTTGAAAATAAAAAACACAATACAAAGGAACATGAAAAATGGAAATGATCAAATTCACATCTTCAATGAAACACTTAAAAATAATTATAAGATAAAAAGAAGAATAGTGGAAAAGGTTTCAGTCGTAGTCATCTGGACACTGTTTTCAGAATCAAGACGTTTCGGCTCCCATCCGGAAGTCATTCTCAATTGTGAAAAATGAACTGGGAACTCAGAAATTTAAGCTACTCTACGACTGAAACCTTTTCTACTATAGAACACACCTGGACGAATGAGGGACTACACCGTCATAAAAAGAAGAACAAAAACATTTTATAAGGATAAGAAAAAGGGCTATACAACAGTCTCCCTGGTGTCTGTGTGGTGCCTCGTTGGGTCGGCAGTTCTGACTCTGGAACTTCAGAAATTCAGAAAGGGCATCCTGAAGGGCGGAGACATGAGGTTACCCCAACAAAGCATATATTTCTGTATACGACTGGAAGAGGGAAGCTTGGTTGTAGTGATGATGGACAAAACTGCGTCCTAACACTGGTGAGCGTCTGAGTCTCTGGTGTACAGTATATGTTTTACTAGTTGGTGTCAGGGTTAGTGGCCTCTTAATTCATTTAATTCAGGAAGTCCATTTTCTTGAAATCTGATCAACTGGGAAACTAAAAAACTACAGTGTTATGACATAATGTTTAATTAGTCCCCAGAACAGTTTAAAGCAATTTAATTTGGTGCTGACTAAATTAAAGTTCATTAATCTCAGCTGTGGTCTGTTACAGAGCACTTTAAACCATTCTCTCATTGTTTGTGGACATTTACAGTACATGTCACCAATTGGATAAATAGTGGAGAATGGGTGAGGCTTGCCTTTTCCACTGAAGCCACTCAAACTAAAAATAAATACTCTCAAGGTGATGCAGGGCGTGCTTTGAATTAAAAGGCAGATATAAGACCCACTCAGTCACAGTTTGAAGCAATTTGTTCAGTTTAGTGTTTACTTCATTTGCTTAGTTGTTCAGATGAGAACACTACAAATTATGGTGAGTCTTCTGCTCAGAAAGATGAGCAGACAAACACAATCCACACTATGTTTGTACAGCGTCAGTGATGGAGAAAGGTCTGACGGGGCCCACCATCATTCAGGACAAAGTAAAACAGAAGCATTTTGGGTTGTCTGAATTGAATAAACCAATCAGAATGCTATTGGGGATGAGCTTAGACTGTGTTCATAGAAAACGTTTGACATCATCTGGTTTGCTTGAAATCCCCAGAGTCGTCCCACAATGCAGTGAACAGACATCAGTCATCAGCAGGCTGCCTATTGTTGATAAAAAGTAGGTTACAGTGGGGCGACAGTCAACAATTGTCCTTTTCTGCCATTCAAGGCTGAGCCCTGGTGCACTCTGAAAGTAAACAAGATGGTAATGAACTTAATGAACCTCAGCACATGCAAGAAGACTGATAATCTCAGAAGTATCAGAAATGTTATAAATGTTAGGTCTGGGTGGGTCAACCCAGAGGGTTTCGACAGGGCTCCATAGGGACCTCAGGTGACATCAGCTGTCCTGTTGACTGGTGACCACTTGAAAGAAAAAATAATTTGGCCAGTAAGAGTTTTATCACAGCTGTACATATCAGACTAATGAGACAAAGTTAGAACAGCACAGACACATCAAACATGTTCAGTAAAGTTGCAGTGACTGGAATCAGCTTTGTTTTCTCTCATTGCTGCCAAAACTCCAACCTGGCACCTAACAGGTTACCAAAACCCCCCTAAACAAGTTAGTTGTGACTCCATGTGATTTGTGTTTGGTTTATTTATAATCACACGGAGGAGATCTAAACAAACCAATACAAATGCACAGTAAAGGAAATGTTTCCACTGTGGTTTGCGCCAAAGAAAATGAAGTGTAGGCGTGATGACACCCTGGGGGTCGACCCTCAGATGTCTCTGACGCTGTTAATGAGGCTTGGTCACAAGGCTAAAAAAAACAAAAAAACATCAATAATTTGGCCACCAGTTTTCAAATATCAAAGATACCCTGAACTGAACTCTTCTGGGTCATTAATGATGGCAGCAGTTGTAAAGGGAAAACAGATGTGCTGCCTATTAATGAGTGTAACATTCCTTTAAACATTACCTGTGCCCACTGAAGATTATCATTGTTTTGGTTTTGATCCTTGTCACCAGTTTTGAGATTTGAATGAGGGTAGTGAGGTTACTGGATTGTGTGTGTGTGTGTGTGTGTGTGTGTGTGTGTGTGTGTCTGGAAGTGACAAAGTTGTTATGTGAAGTGTAAGAGGTGTGACATGTTTGATAGTGTAGCATTACTGTCTTCCTGCTTCCACTGTTTGACTATCAACAGGAATGTTTGGCAAACAGCCATGCAGTTACTGCCCAAACACACACACACACACACACACACACACACACACACAGGTTGGTACATCTATATTTTTGAGAACTTTCATTGACATTTTGCATTCCCGTGCCCCTAACCCTAAACTTAACCTAATTTTAACTTTAACCCCTGAAACCAAATCTCAGAGAATAATTCCAGTTAATTTAATAACTAGATCTCACCTTCACTGAAGAAGACAGGTTCTGAACAAATCCTCAGGCTAGACAAACTTATCTGGAAGAGAAAATTAAGTCACAGTAGAACAGTAAACGTCCATCACACTTTACAACAGACATCCTGCTTCAGCTTTGACTTATAGTATGCAGTTGTTTGCACACAGATTTCCTTTGCGAGGTATTAATTATATTTCAGGTAGCTTACTCCGGTTTTACCTCCAAATAAAGTGTCTTTAAAAATCTGGCTAAACTGTGTTCTTTTTCACAACTTGTCTGATTGTCTGACTGCTCCATTCTTGTACCATTGCACTTTGTTTTATCGATGACAGCGTGATTCTAGATCTCTTTGGTGAGTATAATATCATCGGAACTGATGGAAATGATGGCCACAACTACGAAAATTAGACCCTAGATAGAATAAACCGGAATTAATTGATAATCCTCAAACAGCCCTATCAAGAAATGAGGACCAGACCTCACATTCCAAAAATGTCTCAAGGTCGAAAAAGTTCGGAAATTCAGTTTGGACACAATACGACACACACACACACACACACACACAGAGTCTACTTTTACATCTTCCTAACAGGGTAAATGACTTCATTACTGACCCTGATGTTTCCGTATACAGGTCAGGCTCTTGTTTGTGTCGTCTTCCCTCCTGGCTCCACAATCTAAAGTGTTTCTGCACCGACACAGAGCGATTTACAAAAACCAAACAATTAAAGGGACATTCTACCAAAAAAAACAAAGCTAGTGAGCTATCAGTTAGTTTATACATATTACATTGAATATACTGTATCGCAAAACTTTTTGAATGCTGACTCTTCCACTCAAAAAGGTCCAGAGGTTGTGTTACCATATCTTTTTGCCAATACAAATTCAACACCACAAAATTGAAAACAACTAAACAAACAAACTAATGTTTTAAGATCAAGTATTTTACCAATTAGACTTAGAATTACTAAGTGATCTGATTGGCACTGAAATAAATTTACACGAAAATGTTCTGTAAAATGTGGAACCTTGTTCTGTTTTTCTAGTTGTTTCAGTAGCAGAGATGCTGATTCTGAAGTCTCCACAAAATGTTTTAGAAAATTCGCCTCTCCTTCACTGTCAATGGAAGAGCTCCATGTGTGGAGTCTTGATGACTTCTCACATCAGAGCTTTGGCTCTAACAGTTGAACACCTGCTAATCCAAACTTGACAGTATGGTCACGAAACTAACTTAACAAAACATTTTGTTTTATCTGAGGCATGTTTTTTTTTTGTCAAAGTTGCAGTACATTATCATATGGTGATAAGTTACACTCACTCACTCATGACAAGACCTGTGTTGAGTCACATGACTTCAACTCAACCTTATCAAACCACAAATTGAATGATTTTGACTTTACCATACGATGGCGTTAACAGCTCAACTTTGAATGCTGCGCTGACGTATAAAAAGAAAATCTTTCAAGCCTCTTTGACTGTTTGGCTTGCGTGTTATAGCTCATATTATGTTGTTTATTTTTCCTCGTTGCTCTGGGAGTTTTAGTCTGCGCAGGTCGAGTTGTGATATTCAGAGTTTAGTTACCTGTATCGAGACCATGAGGGCCAAAGGTCTGAACAATGGTGGGAGTGTAGCAGGGAAGTGAAAGGGTACATTGTAAGTATAGGATGGAGAGAGATGTATTGTGTGTGTATGTGTTTGGAATTGTGTCCTGTAGCACACTGTGTGTAGAGTTTGTATGTGTGTTTGTATATGAGAGAGAAAACATCTGTGTGTATGGTATGTTAGACAGAAAATATGTGTGTGTGTGTGTGTGTGTGTGCTGACAGCCAGCCAGACGTCTGCACAGCTGCCTTGACCTAATCTCCTCTGGCAGCAGATCTGACGCTGCTGTGTTGCACCGGACGGCACGCAACAGGTTGATATAGGTCTCCATTGTACACACACACACAAACACACATTCCTAGTTCTTAATTGCTAATAAACCTCTTGAACCGCTTTCCAGCTGTGAACTGTGGCCTTAAACCTTCAGTTACAGTACATGCTTGCAGAACTGTACTTCATGTAATAAAAACCATTTTCACATTTTCTCCATAGTAATACAGAACGTTTTGGCAAATAAGCTATTTAATACATGCAAGACTGCAAAGGGAGAGTGATGGAAAGAATGATGGAAAGAAAACAGCCTGAAAAAGTAGCCAATATTTCAAAGACTGAGCTACAGTATTTTGTAAAATGTCTAAAGATGACTCCTAATTTTAAGAATAGAAAATCCACTGTCATCTGTGACACAGAGAACACGGCTACACACTGTCAACTTACTGTAAAACAGCTAAATATAGTCATGATTATTATTTTAAATGACTTAATAAAAGTCACAAATAGCTCAGCTTCTCTGGTGTTTACCCTGCAGCAATCATTTACTTTTATGCCATCAAAGAATTTGTGAAAGCAGTTATGAGTTATTTTTAAAATTTCTGACATCACTTTTTAAATCAGCTTCCTTACAGTATTTGTCAACACTTACTGTACAGTTTCAGTTCTTCAGTTCATCTTCTCAGAACACACAATCTTTACTAAACTGTCTGTGAGCCGAGTGATGAACTGAATAAATAGACAGTGAGGTGAAGCTTTGTCTAATCTGCAAATTTTCCTGTTTAATAGTAAAAGAATCCAGGTTTGGGCAGCTTACATCAGATACAATGTCACACTATGAAGAGTTACTGATGAACACTGTTACCAGAAACTAAGCCTTCAAAGCACAGAAACAGCCACTTGTACGAGTGGCATTCATAGGTTTAAGTTGACTGAAGCATGAAGAGTCACATAGATAACAGTCCTGCAGTGAGGATTTGTATGCAGGCAATGTGACAATGGATGTAAGCACAGAGGTGTTGAGACATGCAATCATTTTAAAGTGATAATAAAGCAGTTAGGAAATTGTAGGCAATGGCTGCAATAAAACATCTCAGTGGGCAGCTGTCACGGTTTGCTCCTCAGTCCCTCTCTTCAGCCACATTCCCACTTCCTCAAACACATTCGTTGCCATTCTCGTCCTGTCCACGAGATGCCCTCTGACTTTTTCTCCTGTCCCAGTCATCTCACTCCCACATCCAGCGACTCCCTCCTGCCCTGCAAAAACCCCTTTCTCTCCAGTCGAAGTCACCTGACCTTCCCCGCCCACCTGCTCACCTCTTTCCACTCTCCCTCATCAGCCCTGCAGATACTTAACCAGCTCGTTCCCTCTCATGCTCTGCCAGTTCATCCCAGTTACAATGTTGGTTTTTGCTTTGTGCTCTCGTACTCGAGTTTCCATTACCTTTATGTTACCTGGACCTGTACCTACCTGCCTGACTGTTACCTGCCTGCCTACCTGTACCTGCCTGCTACCTAATGAACAAATCATTGAAATCATCCCATCTGCCTCAACTGTCTGTATTTGGGTCCTATCCCTGTTACTTTGCATAACCAGCTGTGACAGCAGCAGCAGCTGCTGCAAACATGAAAATAAGTTCAGGGGTAGTCTAATGAAATGAAGATGTTTTTGTCTAAACAAAATTTGTATATTTTGGTGATATGACTTTTTTTTAAAGTATTCCTATAAACAAACAAACGTTTTGTTGACATTCAGTGTTACTCACCAAAACACATTGTCTGTTGAATGCATTTTCTTCCTCATTAAACAGCTAATTTTTAAAATAATTTAAATTGTGCATTGTTTACCTCCATGTTTGCATGTTAGCAGTCTTCCTCTTCTTCACTGCATTTGTTGGTGCATTGCTACGTTTGTTGGTGTGTTATTGCCACTAATTGTCCATCAGTGTTATAGTGTGAAACCACTGGCAGGATATGAATTGTGCCACCCATATGCTTGTGCACAATACAAACAAAACAGGGACCCACTCATAAAAACACTGCTCCGTAGTGCTACTAATGCTCAAAAACTTTAAGAAGACAATTACATCATTGCTTGTTAAAGATGGTGTATGCGATTCTAATCCAATACACATCTTTTTGTCAAATTCAGCGAATATCTCCTCCTCAGTGTGTGTGCTGAAAAAAAACTCTGGTGTTTGTACACAGCCCTTGCTCTGTAAATGGGAAATAAACAAAGTGGCTCGGACTGGGCCACACAACACCATTCCAGCCATGATTTGTGTGTCAGGTAACGTTAAATGACTGCTATAGTGGCAGGAGAGTTGTGAGTATCGCTGTCTGGAGTTTGTTTGCTGGCTGGGAAACCGTCTCGTCCTTTCTGGCTGTTAGCTTCGAAGCAGCAACTGTAGGGACAGTTTGCTAACCCACAACCTAGCTAACGTTAGTTAGAAAACTTGCGGTGTCTTTGTTTGCTCTATATTATGGTATTGGATTTCTCCAGAATCGCATACCCCACCTTTAAGTGGGAGCTTGGAAGGCTTTCTCACAAAATAATTAACAGCAGCAACAACAATAAAACTAATAACTAATACTTTTTATTTATTTATTTCATGCAGAAGGGTACTTCAGTTAAAGAGGACAAAGCAGCGTGAGTCTGTACAGTCCTCTGTGACTGTGACTGAGCATCATGACTCTGTTCATCAACCAGTGTATCAGAAACAGGCTGAATGTTTGACTGCTGAGGAGTCTGTCAGCTGCTGCTAACTGACCTGACACCGTAAAGGAACCTCCCAGGAGAACACACACATATTCTCACTCACATGTACACAAACACATTCACACATCTTTGATTCTGAAACCACAACACCAACAGAAAGTTGCATGTGTGTGGCCACTGCATGCAAATGCTTTGTGATAAACATCTATAACTGACAGAACAAACCACATTTCTGGTGACAGGGTGGACCAAGATAACACAAGTGATGTTTTCTACACGCTGGGAGACAAACCCATGTCACTCTGTGTTAGTCATATTGCTTAGGTAAATGAGGTCTGACAACAAGCCCATGAGTAAGACACGACACCCCAAACTCATCCTCTGTAGCTGATGGACAGAGTGTATTCTGAACTGACTGGATCTTACATTAACTCAGTTTGTATTTAATCAGTAAGTTCACATAGTTTGATGTGAGCACAAAGCCAGAATCACACACACACACACACACACACACACACACACACACACACACACACACACAGAGCAGACTTCAAGTGATAAAGTTGGTTGGCAGTGGTTTTGTCACTGGTGTGGCCCTGCAGTTTTCTCTAATGAGGAAGTGAGATCGCTCTGTGGCTGCAGGGTGATGCAGAGAGATACTAAATTTAGTTTTAATGATGTAAATGTTCATTCTCAGAAAGTTGCTCCGGTTAAAACATCAAATTGACGGTATAAAGTATCTCAGTACTTACTGAACTACTGTACTTAAGTACTGATAGGTACAGATAAGGTGCTGATATTTTATTTCCATCAGAGTTTTACAGAGTTTACACAACCTTTTAACTTAAGGGTTTCCCCTTCCTTCTGTCCTTATGTGCCTTTCTTTCCTTCTTTCTTCATCTTTGCTTCTTTTCTCATCTCCTTCCATCTTTTAAGTCGTGTTTCTTCCTTTCCTAGATGACAATCCCCAAAACTGGAGATACGAGTGAAAGTAAACTCTTCACTACTAATTCGATACTTTAATTGTAATTTTACTGTTAATACAATTAATGCAGGACTTTTACATGTAATGGATTATTTTTCTATTGTAAACCTAACACTAGAGGATTAGAATACTTCATCCACCACTTATAATGAAACTGATAGTAAAATGGACTTTGCATTTTCATTTTCAAATAAACAGACAGCGCACTACCCGAACATTCAATTTCACTGGCAGGAATATACTTCACTGCACTGAAAATTATTTTTCAGTGGAATTTAAATTTAGATTTTGGCCATAATGATGATGATGATGATGTATTGTCATACATCATGAGCACACAAATGTAAAAGGAAGTGAAAGTGAAATGTCAACTGGATATAATTATTTTCTTTATGCCAAATGCAGCTGTAGCTACAGAAACACCCTAACACAATACACAGCAGTTAGTTCTTGCACAAGGGCTACTGGAGGGAGTTTTCTCTGTTGTGGAATCAGCAACATAATCAAAGCACAAATAATGGTCCTTAAACACTTCAGAGAAGGAGTGAAGTTTCCCTAAAAGGCTAAAAACAAAAAGCCCTTTTAGTCTTGCTAACATTCCTCAGTGAGAAAGCTGAAGCACCGTTTGTTTGTTTCGATGTGGAACTCTAACAATGCTAACAAAAGTTTTTAGGGGATTTGAAGGAAAAACAAAACAATTTACCTCCAACTTGACATTTACACCCACTTAAACCATGGACACAGTTAGAACATGTGAAATGCTAATGCAAGAGTTTTTTTGGGGAAAGTGTAGGTCGATGTAGTGAGACCTTTTTGGTAAAGGCAATTAACCCAAATAAACCTCTAACAGTCGCTGTACTGTGGTGCTGATGTGTGTTATAACAGATTACAGCAGAGTTGTGACCCAGTTGAGGTTCAGCTTATCAACACCTTACTTAGCCCTCACATGTGTGTGTTGCTTACATGTCTGTCTATGTGACTGTGGCACTGGGGCAACTCTGTCCAAAGTCACTGTTCCACACCAGTGACTGCCACATTGTCAAAGGCTGAAGCTGTTTCCTTCACAGATCTTTGAACTGTTTAGATGTGTGGCGACAGACATCTCTTGCTGGGACTTTTAACCAGGAAGTGAACACTGACTCAGCCTGACTTTTTCTCTAGCACCACCATCAATTTTGCCATTAAAATTACTAAGCACATTCATGGTCCACAAAGGAAGAACCCTTTCCATTTTAGACACTGCATGAACTTTTCTTTTGCACAGTCCTCAGATCCAGTTGTCAGCTTTGTACTCAAGGAATCATATGGCTGGATTGCCTGGAATCTGTGATGTGCATTCATGGTACAAAATTGTAACGGACATATTACAATAACAGTTACTAAATGAACACTTGCACGCTCCCAGAGGATCTCTGTCCATTTCTGTGATTACATGACCTTCCATTAGTGCCACATTTAGGTCAAATTACTACTGGACAGATTGCCATGAGATTTGCACCAAACTTTCCCACCATAAGAGGAATTCTGATTCCATGATCTATTGTGTATTGCTTAAGATAATGAAAAACACAGCCTCTGGTGGGTGCTAGCAGGACTGAGTTGATGTCATTATATTTTTTAATTCAAATTCAAGCTTTTCTGTGACAAAAATTTCAATGAAATGTGTAAAAGCTGCAATATCCATTTGGCTCTTCAGGCTGAAAAAACTACACAGTTATTTTTGAAATCTATCGACCTAAGAGGAATGAAAATAAGCTGAAACATACATAAACTCTGGAGGAAGGCAGTTCACAGTGCTTAAGAACATATTTAAGTAAAGTGATTGAAAGCATATGTGGACTCATATCAGCCAAATGCAAAAATATCAAGGCGGTCCAAAATGTATAAACAGAAGCGGAGCTCAGGATGGGGAAAGTAAGAAGTCAAGGAGTGAAACAGAAACTGAGCTCCCATCCTGCTCTCTCTCTCTCTTTCTAATGTACATGTATATTTAGGTCATGTTTACACGAAGAATTACATAATGCTTATCATATGCCCTGGACTCTCTGTTTGCACTCTATGCAAGGTCTTTTTGTGCCTGTACAATGTGTCAGCATGTTCTGTGTTATCATACCAGATGTTAGAAAGTCAACCCCCTAATGTTTTCCTCTCTGTGCCCCTTTCTTCCATTCCTACTGTACCTCAGTCCATTGGGGCAGCAGAATTCAATATATTAGAAGAAAGGGTTTGACTGTATGTGTTGAGGGTGTGTTCATATCAGTTTTGAGTGGTTTGTTTTCACCCCGAGAGGTATTCCATTCACTTCAAATAACCAAACCAAATGCCTAAAAACGACAAGTCTGAGCCTTTTGACAAGAAACCGTAGTGCATTAAAAGTGTATATAAACTCAATGTAGGGCACAGCAAATAAATACAGGAAATGAGCCCGAAACACAAATATTAATGGTTGTAGTGTCAGGAGAGCTTGACATCTGATAAGGCAGGCAGGCAAAATGAAGTGAGGACGACAGATGAATACTGAATATTGCACAAAAGAGCATCATGTTTAGTGAAAGTTTTAACTGCAGTCATTACAAACTCGTGCTGTGCAGCCAAACATTGTTCAAACCCAAATGACTTTTGTTTTAAATTCTAGTTTCCAAAGATACCAAAACTGCCAGCAAAATGTGTATAAAATGATGCACAACGCAACTACAATACTTTAGTTCCACTTGTTGGAATGGGGTTGGGTTTGAATAATTCAGCTTTAATAAGGAGCTGGAAACAGTTCATACAGAATATATATGATACTGTCAGACAATAGGAAGTGATAATTAAAGGTTTTAAAGACTTGCATTTATATATTAAATAGCTAAGACCGCCTTATTTTTATTGTTAAAGTTTCTTTTTTTAAATTACTAATTTTAGGTGTTTTGAAATCCCTTTTATCTTATTTACGTTAGTTTAATTTGTTTTATTATCTTAGGTAATTGATGAACATAAATGCAACAAATAAAATTCTTCCACTGAAACAAACTAAACAAAAACAAGTCTTTTTCTTTTGACCTTTTTTGTTTTGTTTTGTAGGACGATTAATTATAAAGCAACATAAATTTACAGTCTCTCTCTCTCTCTCTCTCTTGCAGATGTTCAGGACTCCAGGGTAAATGGACGGTCTGTCAGCTCCAGAGTGGAGAAGCACTGTAATGTAATTCCTGTGTTTTAGTGGGAGCATCCCAGAGGAGTTTTGTGTGTCATCAGGACCTTGAGACACACCTATACACACACACTGACATTCAGCCTCTCCTTCTCACAGTGGACCTGGCAGGCCTCTAATCTCTAAAAGATTGATAAGGCCCTGTCCAGGCGCAGGAGGTCTGGCACAGTGTCGATAAGGCAGCTTTCATTTCACCACATTTTATCACTCGCTCCTTCCTTTCTTCTCCTCTTTTCCTCCATGCTGAGGGAAGTGGGGGCTGGTTTTGAAGCGTGAGAGAGGATTATGACACACCAAGGCCCCTGTGCGAGAAGGACAGTGTTTTAACAGGAACCATGAAATTCCCCAGAAATGACAGTTCTGTTTTCTTCTGTTGCTCCATGTTGGACAGCCGTGTAGTAGCCGAGCAGGACGCCAGAGTCAGCATGTCACTGTCAAACTGCTGGAGCTGGAATATAGTGAAACTACAGAGGGACACTCAGAGCTGAGAGTAGCTGAACACACATCACACACCTGCACACACCTGCACACACACAAAGCGTTCCACACAGGACAATGTGCAACATCTCGTTCTGTGATGTGGACAGTAAGGTGGACCAGTTCTTCCAGCCCACGCTCTACATCATAGTCATCGTTCTGGGGCTGCCCACTAACTGCATGGCCCTGTGGGCTGCCTACATGCAGGTAAGGAGGAGACACACTAATACACACACACACACACACACCCTGCCACCAGCATTGGTCAGTAACGTGTTACTCTAATGTAGTGGTTTCAAACCTAGTTGGGCTGGGTTCTGATTGCCGGTTTCACCCAGGGTAATACCCTGATTTATAAAGCTTAGAATCTAATGACTCTGTACAAATCTTCTCTCTTAGTGCAACGTAAAAAACTTTGCAAAATGTAAAATTTAGGATTTTAGATAAATAGCATTTAAGTAATATAATGAGTTTTCCCTCTGAGGTTATTTTTGTTAAAAAGTTAAACCTAAATTGATTCGATACAGGATGCAAAATGGTTTGAATTCAATAAGCAGATTCTGTACTGATTCAGATTCAGATAGACAGTGCTTAAATAGGCCTTTATTTGTACTGAAAGGAATGAAACTGTTCGAAAAAGCAACAGACTGAGCTTACTCAAGGCCCACCCGCACCAGCAGATACTCCACTGTCCTCACGCCCGAATACTGAAGTTAAGAGTCAGAAGCAGTGCCAAAATGTCATTGCATTATGAACAGTGATGCGAGTGCTTACCTTCCCAAAAATACCAACGAACAAACAAACTACATAGTCAGTGACTGTGGACAAATGTACAGTGAAAATCGTAATACGGAACTGAACGAAATAAAGTGATTCATAATTTCTACTTTTTGTGTGTGAAGAAGGGTTACAGTAACACTTACAGTAGCTGTTGATGGTCAGTAAACAGCTTCACTGTGTGGGCTGGCTGCTCATTCAACATTTTGTTTTCTGTAAATTAATTAAAGAATAAGGAAAGTCATGTAATGAGTTATGTAACTGATTACTATAAAGTAATAGGTAACATGATTGCGTTTTCACTGTGTACTACACACTGACACTACACTGCTACATATAGTCAACAGAGCATTGGGGATATTTTCCCATACAGCGTCAAACATTTCCAGTGTTTCCCACAGACTGTCAGTTTGCTTTGGCAGCAGCAGGAAGAATTATTATTGACTTTTCATTCAAGAAAGTTCACTAACTCATATTTGAGTTAGGGAACTCAAATGTCATTTCAACATTAGATTATTGTTTTGCTTCCATCTCAGCATCAAGGCCACTTCTTCAACTTTTTACATTCAGTTTGAGCCCTGGCACAGACACCATGACTCGAAGGAGCACAGGTGCACTGTGTCATAAGCGCATTATGGTTATTGTAGGTCCCAAACACTCTTCAGTGCTTGGCAGCATTAGTTACATTGCTGAGAGCCACCAACTTCATTAATGACAACACCTGAACTGAATCCAAAACATGAACATACTTTGCGTGCTGTTTATTTACCAGGGCGGTTCTGCCAAAATATTAACATTGTAATATCAATACTGCATGGGAAACAGAGCTGTCTCCTAGTAGCTGGATTTCAATCCAAGTGCTGACAAATCAGATTAGAAAAGCTTAATAGAAGCCGTGAAGTGGACATTGTAGAACTGCTGCCTACGAAATATTTGTCCACCTCTCTCTCTAATTTACAAGCCCTTGTTGTGGTTGTTCGTCTTTGAGTTGCAGTATTTTACCAAGTGCACTTCTTTGTTTTTTAAGGCACAGAATATGTTTATCTGTATGAGATACTAAACAACAATAATACATTTAAACTTAATTAGTCCTTCAAAGACTTTGCATTTGTTCCATGTTTTGACATTCAGGAAGCCAAATAATTTGCAACTGATGGAAATGCAAACATTGTTTGCATTTTATTTTCTCTCATATTTTAAGTTTGCATAAAAAGAAAACACAGACACTGTTTGCCTCATTATCTTTTCACTGACTGTTTGATGTGTTTACAAAAACCAAGTTGAACAAAACCTGACACTCTTCATTGCACTCTTCATCAACCTCCCTCTGTCATTGCACATGTTTCTACTTCTGTGTTAATCCATTTTCTCTTTTAATTTTAAATCTTCATCTCTCTCCCTATCCTTTCTTTCCTCTCCACTCTCTCCTTCCCTTGATCACATTCCTCCCTCCAGGTACGCCAACGCAATGAGCTCGGCATCTACCTGATCAACTTGTCAGTGGCTGACCTCCTCTACATCACTACTCTTCCTCTGTGGATCGACTACTTCCTACAGCACGATGACTGGATCCATGGTCAGGAGAGCTGCAAGCTGTTCGGCTTCATCTTCTACACTAATATCTACGTCAGCATCGCCTTCCTCTGCTGTATCTCACTGGACAGGTACCTGGCTGTGGCATATCCTCTGCGCTTTGCCAAGGTCCGACGAATCAAAACAGGTATGTAGGGTTAAGGATGGGCTTTTCTTCTGAAATAATATATCTGTCATAAAAACAAATTCACATAAATACAAATTATGGTACTTTTAATTAGTGTTCTTAATATCAGGCACCTAATTTGTAAAATTGTTCTTGAATTTGTACTTAAATGTAATCTTCATCAATCATCATTATTCACAGCATTCTAAAATTCATTCAATAAAACAAGAGTCAGTACTGACATACGGCATACTGGATCTCATCCTGTTTTTGCAGGATAAAGATATTGTATTTGATGATTAGTTTCCCAAACTGTGCTGCTGCTGAGCCTGGAGAGGATGTGCGTATTCATATCTGCCATTCCCTGACATAACAGGAAATTCAGTTGGTGTAGCGATAAGATCACTTCCATGTCAAAAGAGGTTTTAATAAATAACTAATTAAACAAGGATGTCTGCTAAAGTCATTACTTTTAATAAAATGTAATGATATGTACCTTAAGCCCAGTTCATAAACGAGGCCCAGACTAACTTTTCTAGAAATACAAAATGACGAAATTTAGGAAATACATTTTTTACCCCAATTGGAAAAGCATTTTTGATGGAAACTCTTCATGTGGGTGACAGTGAGGCTCTGAAATACCATTTCATAAAGTACTGTATCCTCATGGATAACATTTTTGTCCAAAACAGATGGTATTCAGGCCACATGGTGTCATTCAATCAATCGAAAGTTGAGTACGCTCTCTTAGCTGTGTTTATGTCTGTAATTCCAAGAACACTCTTCTTTCAATACAAAACAGTTTTCACACTGGCTAGGGGAATGGAAGTTACCACAAAGTCAAATATTTCTCTCTCCTCTTCTTTCCTCTCCTCTCCTGAACTTCCTGCAGCTGTCCTGGTCAGCGCCATGGTGTGGATCATTGAGATCGTAGCCAACTCTGCTCCTCTCTTCCACGATGAGCTCTTCCAGGATCGGTTCAACCACACCTTCTGCTTTGAGAAGTATCCCATGCAGGACTGGGTGGCAGGGATGAACCTCTACAGGACATTTCTGGGCTTCCTCGCTCCATGGACAGCCATGCTTGTCGCCTACCGCGGGATCCTGGCAGCAGTGCGCTGCAACGTCTCAACAGAGCGCCAGGAAAAGGCCAAAATTCAGCGGCTGGCATTAAGTCTGATCCTGATCGTTTTGCTCTGCTTTGGACCATACCACATCCTCCTCCTGGTGCGGAGTGTCATGTTTCTAAGGAAGCCGTGTGACTGCGGCTCAGAGGAGAGCTTGTTTGCAGCGTACCATGTATCTTTGGCACTGACCAGCCTCAACTGCGTTGCTGACCCCATTTTGTACTGTTTTGTCAACGAGGGGGCTAGACACGACGTTGGCCGAGCTCTCTCAGCTTTACTGTCTGCAGCTTGCCACAGAGGCTCCTCTTCCTCACCATCGCACGGCGACATCCTCAATGCTGGTTCAGTGACTATGGAAACACCACTGTCAGCAAAGAAGCAGCCTTGTGTGTACGCTGATGGAGGCAAGACAAGCAGCTACAAGACAGAATTAGTGGCTCTGAAGGAGGAGTGTCTACAGATGACCATCCTCAGTGTTAGGAAGTGATCTCTACCTGGAGCTGTACTGTAAGAGGTCCAAACTGCTCAGCTCAGTGGATGGAAGAATATCCTAACACTGACAGGGTCTGATGTCTTCTGGCCTGACAAGCTGAAATCAGATGTATTTATGAGGCTGTAGATGCTTGGGGCAAAAGCGTCCACTAAATGGCACATTAACAAGCCAGAATGGGAATGAGATTGCTGAAACCACGTTGAAAATAGCCACAGTAGCAGCCTCTGTAAGACTGAAATGCTTACACACCAGAAAACAAAATTGTTGGGTGAATGAAAAATACTACTTTGCTATTGTTAGATCCTTACCACTAGTGGGGCAACACATATAAAGTTTGGCCTGAGGGTGGCACCTGAGGACAGGTCATGTTGTAAATCAAAAGGGTTTATCCTTTGTACAGTGACCATTTTAGGACATCTCAGACTGCTCAGACTTGTCAGGCTCAGTTCTTTGTTGCTGAGTTGGTTCAACCTTCATTACTTCAAGCTATGGCTTGTCAGTGTCTGCACAGCTGCACTGCATGCTAATGTTAGCATGTTAACATGCTATGTTATCATTAATACAAGAGTACAGTTGAAGTGAAGAGGACATTTTGACCTGCTGGTGGCGATATGGGAAAAGTCAGGGGATCGCCAAAGTCCTCAGGATTCAGCCTCAGTTAACCATGAATGTCTACCAAATTCCATGCCAATCCACTTAGTAGATGTTGAGATATTTCAAGTGTTGGACCAACAGATCGACAGACCAGCTGACATCCCTATAGTCATGTCACTGGTGCGGCTAAAAAGGGTCTCATCAAACACAATTTGACAACTTGGATATTTGGACAAAATCCAGTCATTTACGATGCCTAGGAAGACATTCTTGATTATTTAAGTGGAATTATTTAAACAGACCACACTCTGCATGGCTGAGTATTGTTAGTGGTCTGAGAGAAGACACCTTTGCATTCAGACTGCATTGACACCCAACTGGACAAAGGCTGGATGTAGGAGATTGGGGTTTGACACCCAAATGCACCACTTTGGAATATGGAAGAGCAGAAGGGTAGTAAAAAAAAGATTGTAGATTACTGGTCAAAAACATTTTTAATGCTTGTTGGAAATGTGTTTACTGTTTTATTAGTTTTTTGAAGGAAATAAGCCTTATGAAGTACCTCAGCTCATAAACTGTGATAGCAAGAAGGCTTTGAGTAGAAGTGTCTATTATGTAATGTGAGCAATGTTTTTTCTTTTTCTGTCATTTTTACCACAGACAGCTAAATAATCAGGACTCAGTCCACCGAAATGACAGAGAAAATCCTAAACCAAAGCCTTTTACTGCATTCAGCTAAGTTTGAAAGTCAAATTTATCAATTATTTTAAGCACATTACACTGAGGGCACTGTGGAGCAGAAACAGATGATACAGTGAAACAGATTTACCTTTACCGAAACTGTGTTGCCAGACAAGCATCTCTCAACCTCCATGAATCCAAACTATATGCTTGTGCTTTGGTAAAGGCTACCCACAGTTGACCTGATACCATTTATATTCCTAATTCAGACAGATGCCATATAAACTATCCCGAACTTCCTAAATTATATACAGTGCAGTCTTTTTAATTTTTTCTCATCACACACATTGCACATCAAAATTTTATGATCTAACTTTCGTTTTCCCTAGCAAGATTTGTACATTCCTCCTTGATGCAAGCGACACTGCTGGCTGCTAACGTTGTTTGTCATATTAGGGAAACAAATTAAGAAACATTTCTCTGTAATGTCAAAAGTGTGATGAGGAAATCAAGAAATACTTTACTGGATATCCATATAAAACCATTTCCAGTTCAGAAGAACTGTGCCAGCAGCCATGAGTGTATGTGGCAGCATTCAAAACAGCAATGTTAACATTGATTGTTTTTAATGATTTATTTCAAAATCAACAATTAAAAATGTACAGCAAGCATGTCATACCTTTCATATGTGAAGCTGATTGCTCTTAATGTATATATAACTGACAATTTTAATATGCCAATGCTGGATTAGCTGCCATATTTTGCCATATGTTGACTACTTTCTGAAGTCATAAAGTCAAGTAAAGGAAAAAAGAAGAAATCTTAAAAATATTTGCTGTGCATATTTACCATTATTTGATGTTATACTGATCTTCCTTTTCCTTGTTGGCAGCTTTTTACACTAAATCCAACACAAAGTGACCAAACATAGCTTTTTTAGCATTCACAACAGCTGGGATCCGAAAACTTAATGGCAGCTTATACAACAGAATTTTGAATACTGTACATAAAGAAAGTATAGGTGTCACTTTGAAAAAAATGCAGACTGGACACAGCTGTTGGAGCAGAGGCATCTTCAACTTCTGAAATTAAGTTGTAGCTGTCAGCTTGATCTTTAAACTTTTTCTCAGTTTGATATTATGCGCATTAAAAAAAATTTTTAACTGTTTTTGTGCATCAGTGGTAATAACATTTCAACAAATTGTCTGTTTGCATACAGAATGTTCTGCTGTATGTTCAGATATATAACAGTGACATACAAATGTCCCTTGTGTGGAGTATTATGGCTCAAATAACTCCTTTCCGACCCAGTGATTTCATGGTGATAGACAACGAGTGTCCATCAGTTCCACTGGCCAACAATTACGTGTTAAGGATGAGAAATGTTTTGGAAACTGTCTAGGTGATCCTTGCAACACCAGTTTTTTATGTTGTCTTGGCATGAAAGCATTCATCTGCTCGGTGCAATGATGGCAGGTTTTTTGGACATTTTCAGCTTGTCAGTGTTGCCCTAAATGCTGCTCTGTGTACCATTGCTTTTATTGTGCATCTGTATGTCAGTCCGAGAGAGGAGGTACCAGGCTTCATAATGTGTATTTGTTCATCAACAGTGTCAGTGAGAAATAAATTATGCATACGAAACTTTGCATCTGTGACTGTTTGTCTGGCACCTACAAGCTGAAAAAGCTGCAAGGAAGCAGCATCGGTAAAAAGAAGTCAGACAGGGTGGTCAGATCATCACACAAGTTTTAAACAAACCCAAAGTTTAGCCAAAACTTTTTAGAAGAGAAAACAAAGGCAAACTGTAAAATGATTACCCAAACTGTAAATATCAATGACAGTTATAGACCGACTTCCTGGTCCAACTTTGACCTACTGCACTTAGGGATTATTACTGACTATTTTGGATGTGCTTACTTTGAGTTTTACCTTCAAATAAAGTGGATAGATAATTTGGCTAAACTACTGCAAACAAAAGCCACATTTCCACCCAAAGTACCTGGAAATTACATTCCCAGGAACTACTTTTCAAGGAACTAAAAGGTTCCTTCAGCCCGTTGTTGTGTGTGTTTCCACCATGGCGTAAAGACCCGCGAAGATTAGGCAAATCACACCCATTAGGTTACATCCATCATACAGCTGCAAACCTCTATTGTTTTAACTTAAACACCTCACCTGCAATTCAGCATAAGGACCATTGCCTATTTTAACCTATGCACTTTCACCTGTTTTAAATACTGAGCTTACCAGTGTGTAATGGTGAAATTCAAAGTCACCTTCTTCACTCTTCACTTTGTCCTGTTCTAGACTCCCAGAGCTGTACAGCTAATGAATGACATGAAGGACATACTGTAAGATCTGTGCATGTGTGTCTCTGTGTGAGTGCATGTATCTATTTGCATGTATTTCAATGAGCACACTGTGTGTGCTTGTGCATTTATATTTAACAATGTGTGTGTTACCCTTTCCATTGTTACCCCGTATATCAGAGGGAACCTTATATTTTGACCTTTCCTCATGGGGGTGGACACATTCTCACTGTGTTATGCAAGACAGGACAGTGTGTCCGTGTAGGTGTGTGTGTGTTAGAGAAAAGGGGGAAAGAACCGAGCTAGAAAGATAAATAATGTATTAGTATAACTCACAGGAATGAGCATATGTTGAGGTATACTGTACATTTGTGTTTTTGTACATACATGTGTGTTTCACTGCATGTGTATGAAAAAAAGAGGGGGAACAGGGAGTGCTCACACATACCTTTATGTTCTTGAGAGGAGAGAAAGGACATAACTCGCTGTCTCTGAGGGAACATTGTCTCTCGCCCTCTATGCTTCACTGGTCACCTCTGTTTTAGGTCTATATATAGCAGCTAACCAGAGGCCATGCTGTCATTACCAACAGCTCACCTGATTATTAGAGTGATTTATTATCAGGTAAGGATACAGAAACACCTTCGGGACATAAAGGATGATTGTGCTGGTTTTTTCATGGGATATTTAGATTTATTTCTGGCCTGAGTGCAGTTCAGCAACAGAGCTAAAACTGGAGCATACGGTTCAGCTCTATAAAGCTAACAGTAACTGAATGGGAGTTACAGATGGTGGAAGGATGTGCCCTCCCTCCCTCAGTCTTTTCAAACAGCTCATTCAATTTAAACAATTAAAATGAAATCTAAAATTCAGGAAGATAATTATTTATTTTATTAATTGCTGTCAATGGCTACATCAACAGAGCTCCTGTGACTGTAATGCTTTTATTCAAATAATTTAATTAAATCAATTAATGAATTCATTAATGTTTGTTTCAAAGTTGTTAGTGGCTTTTAAATAGATTCTTCTATTTAACCTGCATTAACAGATTTTTTGGGGGAAGCAGAAACAGGCAGAAGCAATCGGCAGATTAATCAATAACAAAAATAATCTTTAGTTGCAGCCTTAAAAAAGGGTTTGTCTGTTTATTCTTTGCAGAAGCTTTATGAAATTGCACAAGATAATAAAAAAGTTCACAGGTTATAGTTTTACCATCATTGCATTATTTGTGGAAATCTAAGGAATCGTGGTTGTTCGTTGATCCTGACTCTCCTCTGCTCTCCTCTACGTTGGTTAGTTGCATAATGCCACCATGAACGGTATTCGACTGAGCGCACAATGGCTTTCTATATCTTTGCTTTAGCTTCCTTTCCCCTTCTCTCTTAAAAAAATAACCACAGATTTAGATTTAATGTAAGTTTGTTTATTTGCATAAAAATGTATCCAATTACCTCTAACTGAAAGGGTGAAGAAAAGAAAAGAAAAATCATCTGCTGGACCCCGTAAATCAAATCAAATCAAACCAAATAATTTCATGTTAAAAGGTGCCTGTACAATAGCAACCTGTTTCAGTTTGCAATAAAAGACAAAAATATAAGTTACACCAAGAAGACTTACCTAGTCATTTAAGTGCCTTGTACAAAAACATTCATAGATCTTACATAAATCATTCATTCCTACAAAATTAACACAATTTCAATCTTATGCTAACTCTATGTAGCACTCGGTGAGCTGTTTATGCCTCCTACAACTGTGACCAATGTGACCCAGAATCCATTTTTAAGATGCATGTTATAATCTAATTAGCAACTCATTCAGTTGTATTTCCATCCTGGCAGAGGAAGCAGGTCACCAGCCCTTGAACAGCCCAGACAAATGTACAACACAGTAAAAATAGACTCACATTGCATTTGGATGCAAACCACGTATCGTGAATTGTGCAGGAGTCCAGAACAAAAGCCCTAATTTCTGATTGACAAGAGTATGTTTTTAAATGTTAACACATGTTTGGAGAGGCGTTCAGGGGACTGGAGCTTGGGCTTTTTGGCTATAAAAGACCACGATAACCATCAGCTTGTGTAAAATCATCACAGTGAGAATCACACTTAAAATCATATGGTTTTATAAGACAACAAATATAAACTGTTAATATAAATGTCTAAATAGAGAGACTGATGGTAAGTTATGCTGAGTCAAACCTAGTTTGTGTTTGGAAAGTCTTGACCCTTCCTAATATTTCTAATATTTGGAAAGTTATAATCAATGTCTTTATGAAAAGAAACGTCCTAGAGAAGTTTTGCTTTCCCCTAACCATTGCTTTCTCTTTCTCATCTTGCTTTTTCACATGAACCTTTTATTGTACTCTGTATTGCATGTATGATAGCAGCCCTTTTAATGTCTTTAATTATCTTATTGTGTTTTCATTGTGTGTTTTTTTAATATTTTCTATGCTGCCTTGCTGTGGGACAATAATGATCTCAACTGAACTGCTGTGAATCTAGAAATGTGCAGGAAAGCCACTGTCATCACTATGACAACCGGCAACAGTGAGCTGTCATGCCACAAATCTTAGTTGTGGCATAACTGCAAAGGTTATATGTCAATCAATGTGATGATTTAGATATTTATTTCAGTTTGGTATGTTTGAAAATATATAGAAAAATGAAGGTAATCTAAATGTGGCCTCCATTCTTTTATGTTGTAAAACATAATTAAAATTGTAAAAAAATAATATAAAATAAATATAATAAATAAATAAATAAAAATAATATATTATAAAAGTATAACATGGGCTTTGCAAATCCTCAAATGTGGAAATCTACAGGCGAGTGCACCAAATACATTAACATTTGTCATTATTTACCTGTGTTTTTATTTAGAATTCAGTTAGTTTATTTAACATTTAGCTAACACACTAACCCAGCAACTTAAAGCAGATACTATTAGCTATTACAATTACCCTCTTAACGTCTTAATTTTATGTTGTACAAACTTTCCCTCCGTCAGCCTGTTCTAATCCTACTTAAATGATTTCTTACATTTCCCAGAATGACTCTGAACAAGTCTCAGCTGCCAGTTGCTGTGGTTGTTGAGAAGAGACTGGAGTTCACAAAGGAACCAAAACAAAGAGCAGGAAACAACTAACAAGTGCAAGACCCCTAAACCTTCTCCTGACAGATGTGGATTTGCTGCTGGCTGCCTATTTCCTCAATTTGGGGAAGATTAAAGATGCTTAGGAATACAAACTTAATTGTTTGGTTGCCAGACTTGCCATTAACCACAGTAAATGTTATCATTTCCTTGTGTTGAGAAAAAGAATATGCTTTTAATGCTATGTTTGTGATAATTTAGCAATCAGTAACCCAGATATAAGTTATAAGTATATTAACAGCAGCTGTTTCTTTAAGATTTAAAGGATGTGGGATTAGTTTAGTACTTGATGCAGTCAATTACCAACATCACAAGCAAGCAAGGACTATGGCAAGAGCAAGTATTGCTAACTATTTGAGACAACAGCACCAAGACTAGAAACAACAAATAGTCCTGTATCTGCAGAAACGGCAGAGTTCTTTTTAAAGAGTGGATACTTTAACAGAAAAGTCCAAAGCCTCGATATATTCTTGCTAATTGCAGCTATAACCAGACTGTGTCCATGTCAAGGTGAAATTGCTTCAGTGAATTACAGTTTTCCCTCGCAGTATTGAGCGGTGAGTCACCAAGCAGAAACAATCTTCAAGATTCACAGGAGGTGGTGTCATGTCCTCTGTGAGAGAGTGTGTGTGTGTTTGTTCCATCTTTGTGAGGACCGAGAGTTTGAATTTCTATGAGACCAAGTGAGATTTGGTTCAGTCCTCACTCCTTCAAAGGGCTGTTTGAGGGTTAAGACTTGGTTTAAGGGTTAAAGTTAGACTTAGGTTTAGGTTAAGGTTAGGGTAAGGGTCATGGTTAAACATATAATTGTGATGGGTAAGGTTAGGGGCTAGGGAATGCATTACGTGCATAGTGGGGGAATACTCAAACTGAGCTGAGCCGTGAGCACCCACAACCGTTCAAGCCATGCTGGGACGGTGCGACTAATAAAAATGTACAAACGTGCAAATATACAAAAAAAAGTGTCCTCAAGATGAAATTAAGGTTGTTTCAGGACCATGGACAAAAACTCTGTTTGTTAGAAATACTGTCCATTGCCCAGTGCGTGTGTGTTACATTGTGAGTATGTATGCATGTATCGTAAAGTGTGCATTTCTTTGTGTGGAAACGTATACCCATAAGCAGGCTTTTGTGTCCGTGCAGGTTATCGTGTGTCACATGTTGTTATTTGATAAGATAAGAGGTGAAGGGAAATGAAACAATAGCTGTTTCTGCTTTAGCTTCATGAAGTCATTATGTTCTGAAGTCTGACTCACGTCTAGCGTTGAACCTCAGTCATCATCTCCTCCATCGCCTCACTGCCTCTTTGACAATGAACCTGACAGAGAGACAGAGATCAAGATATGCACTTGTATACAGTCTGGCCCAGGAATAGAAGGTATACACTGTAATACACAAAATTTTTTCATGATGAATTGGGAAATATTTTCCAATATTATATTTTCAGCTCATTTTAAGCTAAAAGGTCACTTTAAATTTAATATATATAATATACATATACTTTAAATATAACTGAAGTGCTACACACACAGAGAGAAAGAGTCTTCTGAGACCAGAGTCTGCAGACATATCTCTGTTTTATAATGTTGCTGGGTTGAGAGCAAGTGATCATAGTAGATGACAAGTTTTTAAAACAATGGGCAAGGTGAAGAGCAAGAACAACATGAAGTGAAACGGATATATTTTCAGCACAATGAATTATTTTGCTTATGGAGAAGCTGCATTAAAATCATAATCCTTTTTAAAATATTGTTTGTAGTCTGTTTATCCAAGTTAGATCTGATTCACAAGTAAGCTGACTTTGAGTATACTTGACACTGTGAACTGGTAAGTATTTTTACCTTTCCCTTACTGGAGATTTTTGTGATTTTTGTGTCTTTTAGTGCCTGCATTTGTCCAAATATTGAGCAGATTAAGTCTTTTCACATTGTTGCATTGGACGCCCCTCTTTTCTTCCTTTGAACCTGCAGTTCAAACTGCATACTCTCTTATTTAAAACAGTGGTTAAACTGTTGACTGAAAAATGTTTGAGGTGACCTAATGTATGATTTTTACAGACACCTGCCAGACAATTAGAAATGAGTAGTTTTTGTGGCCATGGTAATAGATTATCACATAGCCATTTAACTGAAAAAATTCTAAATATCTTGGACATATTGTTAAATCCTTCCCTTAAAGAGTTTCCATTCGAGAGTAATTGTGTTTAGTACTTCATGTTGGAGAGTTTCTCATTGTGCCTCAAATTTTTGGTGAAAGAGAAGAGGGGAAAAAACCAAACCTATCATTATGTGAGTGAGAATGAATTCATTGTTTCTTGTGATTCGGTTTCTCGTGACATTGTTATGTCATTATCTCTTGACCCTGTGACCTGGAAAACATATTTAACATCACATGATTGTGCAATATACCACCACTGTCTCTCTGGTAAATGTGAAAATGAGAATAACTGACTTATAAATGAGGATGTATGTCAAGAAACTGGCCTTGCCAGTGTTGTAAAAGTGTACTTCTATTATTGATATATATTAATGTCCCACATTTATTACAAGGGAACATTGCACACGGCAGTAGCTGGAGGGAAACAATGTTACACTTAATTCTCTATAATGTTTATTTTTTACAAGTTCCTCCTTCATATGGTTCTTTAAACAACTTACACATGCTGATGTGAAAACTACAGAGGAGGAAGTGAAAGACTACACTCCAACATGAGACTACATTTAAGAAAGGAATTCATTTTGAAATGACTGATAGTACAAATGTAGGTGGTCGTTTTTAATGATATAGTTGAAACATTCAAAGATAGCCGATAGTTTATTTTAGACCTTTTTTTTTCATGGCAAGCAGGAATTAAGTTAATGTACCACTTTAAGGACACGGAGCTCCCACGGTTCAACCCCGCCCACCTCGCGACTATTAACCGTTCCAATCAGCAGCGGGCCGCTCACCTGTCCGAGTCCAGAGTGCTAACTATCCTGCTAGCTTGTCTAGCTGCCATTTTCCTGGAGTCCCACAGCGGAGGCCACATTTTCCCACAAAAATCCCCGAAAATCTCATTCAGTCCAACTCAGTGGTTCTGACTGACGTTTATAAGGTAACTGTAGCGCAGAGCCAGTCAAAGCTGGTTTGTTGGTGGGAAGAGGCTTTACTCGGCGTGATCTTGGTTGTGTGAAATGTACAATTGGCTGAGCTGAACTCCATATTTGATAACTTTTTTGCACAGACTCAAGTAGTCCCAAAGAAGAAATGTTGTGCTGAGCATTCGCATCGTGTAGAGATGTTTGAACTGAGCAAAAGAGTCATTATATCGACAGGTTTTCCAGTTTTCGGCTGAGTTAAGTTGTTCGGTAAACTGTGCGAATTGCAAATATGTGTCTTCTGTTTCTTGAGTGTGTCTCTGAGGTCATTTTTCTTTTTGCTTGTTAGGTGTTTTTTGAAGGGGTTCATGAGCCTGCTAGCTGATTTTAATAATTCATTGTAGGGTTTGACATTGATTATTAACTTGAAGGATAATTCTGATGGGTCTTATTATTGCAGTTGTGGCCCATGTCTCTCCCTGTCAGACTTCTTTTTGGTGATGTCACTATTTCCAGATCTCTGCAATTCATTTGGAGATTATAGCGTTATTATAAACCAAACATAAAAAGTCTGCCACTGAATGTTTTTTTTTTTTTTTCAACATCAGCTTTCAAGCAACTAGCCAGCTTCTCAAATGCTGCCATTTGCTATATTATTTTTTTTGTCACACCTCATTTAGCAGAATAAACAAACTATTTTAAGTTAAATAAGAGATTGTTTGTTTGTGACAGCTTGACTTACTTTCACATTAAACTGTGTTTATTTCCCACATGTACCAAAATCCTCATCCATCTTTTCACTCAGCACAGTGATCTGTCACAGTAGCAGCTCATAAACAACGGGGCCAAATGTCAATAAAATCAACAACACATTTGGTTTTGTTGATATGTAATGTAAACCAACACAATTTAGTAACTACTAAAGAATTTATACAGATTAAAGATCAGTCATTTTTTAAAAAGTGTTGTATAAGTGTCCCTCTTCAGTCAGCGGGTCAGACCATTAGCAATCGTGACCCAGTAGCTTCAGTTATCTTGGGTTTACTTAAAATGTGTCCGACTCCCTCGCTAACCCCTGCAGATGTTTCCCGCCAGTCCGCTGAGCTGGTGGTCTGTTCTCGTGTGTGAATCATGTTCTGATTGGTTGGCCTAAATAGGAAATTATAAAATGAGCCCTGAAGCAGTAAAGCCAGCCCACTTCCTGTTAACAGACAGTTCCCGTGGTGGTGACAGAGTGAGAGTCCAACTGTGTCAGTGCAGGGTCTGTGAATTTTGGAAGAGCAAGGCTGAGATTATTGACTGGGACAGGATTAAGCACTGAGGTCTGTGTCTGAGGTCTAGAGACTGGGACTGGAGACTTAAGATTGAGATATAGATTGGTAATAAGATTGAAATTAGAAACAGGGGAACAGGAGACAGAGGTCTAGAGACTGATAGAGAGATTGAAACTGAACTGGGATTAAGAATGGGGCTGGAACTGGAAGCAGGTACAGGAGAGCTGGAGTTGATAATTGGGACTGAGTGGGATTGGTGATATGATCAAGAGTTGAGGACTGAGATTGAAATTTTGATTGAACCTGGGTTAAGACTGGGACTGGGGCTTGACCTGCACAATGGGAATGGAATTAGAACTGGGATTAAGACTGGGATTTTGGCCTCTATAGGTTTGAAATTAGTAGGATTTGGATTTAGATCAGTGAAAGTAGGACTGTGTGGAAACTTGAAGAGAGACGGGGACTGGAACTAGGATTGATTGGATTTTTACAGCGAATGGAGCAGGAATTTAGGATGGAGACAGGAACTAGGTTTTTAGACTGGAATTGAAATTAGGACTGGTTTCTGGGGTGGAGGCCTGTGGGTGGGTAACAAAGGCAAAATATGTATATGAGAAAAATAATCAGTAACTATTTTAATAATCAATTAATAGTTTTTCATTTTTATTAGTCATTTTTCAAGCAAAAATATCAAATGTTGCATAGTTCCAGCTTCACACTTATCATGATATGCTGGTTTTCCATGTCTCATGATAATAAACTAAATATCTTAAGGATTTGAGTGTTGGTGGAACAAAACAAGCAATTTAACAACATCAACTTGGGCATAGACTAAGGGATTGATCAAGAAAATAAGATTAATCAATGATGAAAATAATTCAGCCCTGGTTTTTATTAAATCCATAGGATCCACTTGTGGAATCTACATTTAATAAACACATACAAACTGATACTATGCTAAATGCTATTGAATGAAATATGATCAGTTTATATAGCAGTATATACATTTTCAAGTCATTTTTTGAGTTATACTGGTGAGGGATTTATTGGCATGCACTTGGTTTTAAATGATAGGTTCACATTTTTTCAAGTCTCTCTTAAAACAATACTCATTTGTGTACGTTGAAAGCATTGTTGTAATTGTTCCTCCTGTCCTCCAAAATCCACTCCCCTCTTCAGTGTAAAAATGCATTTTAAAGTGCAGCTGAAGTTAATATGAGGCTTCAGCAGTCGGAGTTACAGTCTTTTTAGTACCAAATTCCCTGTTTGTTTCCCCAGACAGTGTTTCCTTGCTGATCTACAGCAAAGGGATCGTGACAAAAAGAGGGAATTTTATTCTGAAAAGACTGAAGATACCTGTTTGATTTGTTGATTTGATTTATCACTTACATTGACGTTGCATTGAGACGGAGGGCTTTGTGGCTGTAATGACAGGAGTAACAATTGAAGTGACCAATAAAGCTTTCAATGCATATATGGGTATTATTTTCACTCCTTTTTTTTTTTTTAACACATACACACACACACACACACACACACACACACCTAAGGAGCGCTTAGGTGTGTCACTTTTCAAAGGTACAATTGAAAAATTCTGATTGAAGGATTTATTTCAAAAATGTATAACATGTTTATGTTGGGTGAAAATGTCATAACTGCAGTATTCATTTGAAGGATCACATGCTGCTCTGTGAGATAAGAGATTTAAACAGCCTCTGAGTTCATGAAATCAATGCAAAACCTGCATGTTTGTTAGATAAACAAAAAAAAAATGCATTTTTACTAAAGGCACTTTTTCTTTAATTGTGATTCTGGAGATATGAGGTTTTTCGTCATAAAACAGTATTATCGTATGTACAGTAGAACTGCAAGTTTTGAGGAGAATGGTTTATCTGCACCATTTACTGTGTAGCAGTGCTTCATTTCCACTTTAAGTGAACACAAAAAACTCACTGTACAATCAGAAAAATCTAAAGGGGGATTTTTTTGTTGCAAAATTAAAAAACTGTATTATTTTGCCACAATACTTATGTCTAATCCATAAAGACAAAGTGAGAATCGGGGCTCCTTCATAAATATGTGAGTTGCACTTTTGATTGGCATTTTCCTTTTTTAAATCTAGAACTTTTAGTTAAGTGATGTAAACCCTGACAGACTGGCCTTTTTGATTTGAAACTTGGGAATGCTGTCTCAACATCTATAGGCCAGTATTTTCACTTATTTTTTAATTCACTACACATGTGCCTGTCCTGGTATGGCACCAAAATGTCTGCTTTGAAAAAGGTCTATAAAAAACAGTCCTATTATACAAGTTAACAAATAAACCAAAGAGCTAAAAAGAAGAAGAGGATAGGGTACAGGATCTTGCTAAAGGACACGGCACAACAAACTTTCAAGCCAACTCTAAATGTAAAAAGACCTGAATATGAAGTGATGTTGGCTGTAATGTTCCAGTTTTATCTGCTAGCTGAAGTGATCGATAGCTAATACAGTTCTGGCTGTAGTGTAATGAATCCTGGCTGCTCAGCTTTCCTCTTTAAAATATGTTGATGTTCCCTTCATGATAGGTAAAAAAAAAAAAAAAAAAAAAAAGGATGGATCCGTTATGTTAGATGGGCATTTGTGCCAGTCTCAGAGTGAGATTCCCCCAGAACCTGAGCTGTTCAGCCATTTTCCCAAGGCAGAAAACGACAGAGGAAATGTGAAGTACTGTATGTTTAAACTGCACTATGCATGATTTTATGTAGCAATACACCATCCCAACAGGAACAGAGATGAGTTACATCTGCCTGCTTTGACCAAATAGAAATTCTGGTGTCTTGGTCACTTCCCTAGAATCCTGTCTGACTTATGAATTATGAATGATATCATCAGCTGTTACGCGCTCATTTTCCCAGCCAGTTAAAGAAATAGTGTAACATTTATCTTTTGAGAAGATCTATATGAATCTCATGTCTTTGCTTTAAGTGCAGAGCTGGAGTCAGGACGTGGTTAGCCTAGCTTAGCATTAAAGACTGGGGGCAATGGGAAACAGCTAGCCTGGTTCTATTAAGAGTCTATTCGGATCCTATTTGACTGTCTTTGGGTTCCTTTCAGATCAGGTTTACATTTTTGGACGTGCGATGATCCTAGGCACTTCTTCTAATCCTTAAAGATATACGTAGTTCAACATTTTGGAAAATGATCTTATTTGCTTTCTTTTCAGAAGTGGGACAAGAAAATCAAATTCAATCAATATCAAAACTACCAACACCTCAGACACTTGTAATTCACACAATATATCTTGTTTGTTTAAGGTGATAGTTCTAAACTCCAGCCAGAGGTCTTCATGGGTCAAAATTTTGGACGTAATCTGAAACAGACCTGTGGAAAAGCCACCAGACAGTCAGACCTGGTTTGAATAAACTTGAGGATAATCAGACGTGTTTCGGGGCTCACTTATTATCACCAGCATCTCGTTCTGTTGTTGGGATTTGAACCTCTAATATTTCCATTCAGGAGTGGCGGGAACCCCCCAGGATGTTTTACCTCTGCAGAGCCGCAATCTTTGTTTATGGGCAGGTTCAGCAGGAATGTCTTTAGACTGGAACAATGTAAACCAGTAGGCATGAAGGAGAACGTTCAAAGTAAACAGCATCAGCTCAAGAAAACAAACAGCCTCAATCATCTGCAAGCGAGACAGGCAAAAATCTCATCCCATTCACTGTTTACAAACAAAATTTCCCTTTTCTCCTCCTATTTCTCTTCAGCCAGGGCACCAGCCATTTGCTGATCAGTGATTCTGCTTTGGTTTATTTTCTATTCAGAATTATCTAATCACTAAACCAATAACCAGGCTTATTTTCAGCATGCGATATAATTATATTGTTTGGCCACGATGCTTTACAGTCTCATGTTTCTGGATATGAAGACCCTTTCAGTCACTGAAATATTTTGCTCAGTCCCACAGTACATTTGTAATCTTATTCTTATTTTGAGGAGTTCAGCACTTCCTGTCAGCATTCTGCAATTTCAGCCTTTGGTTGTAGGCGGGTTATTAAGTTTGGCTTTTTTTTTTTTTCCTAAAATTCATTAATTGGGATTTGTCAGATGAATATAGTGCCACACTATATTATACTACTGATGCAAATTTGACCTCAGAAGTAAAATTAATGCTGATTAAATATATATTAAACACAGTTATGCAAAATTTCCAAGAGGAGAGGCTTTATTAATAACAATGAATTTAAAAAAAATACAAACAAGGTCATCAGAAAAGCGCAGACCATCTGACTTTTCTTCACGAACACACTAAACTTTCAGAAATGCCTCATTTAATGGCTGGTAATCTTTTGGAAACATTTTTAAATATTTGAGCGTGCAGATTCATTCTTGACCTTGTACTGCGCGTAAATGTCTACTCTAATATATGTCCTTTTTAAAAATGAAGGAGATTAACATGCAACGCATCTGTAAAATCATGACTTGAAAACGTACTCTTGATTGTAATGTCGCCTGTGAGCGGAGGCAGGAGACTCTCAGCTCCATACAGGACAAATGTGTGTTTTTTTTATTGGTTTCTGTGAAGAACCAATAAGAAAGAACTTTCTCACGGTACCCAGACTGGACCGATGCTGAACAAACAAACTGGTGTGGTAAAACAATATTATCTACATGACTCATATTTACCCTCGCTCCACAAGATGGCCGACAGGCTGTATTACTGCACTACATGAACAGCATTTATGTACAGGCGTTACAGAAGTCCGATTACAGTAGACTGATGTTTGTAATCAGATTACACATTTGACTGAACAGTTTTCCCCTTCACTCAGAACTGTGTACTGAGGGAGAAATGTAGTCAGATAATTTACAAAAAGGAATTGTGAACACCTTTTTAAAAATGTGATTAATCAGGCTTTATATGTTGATACTAACTCAAATTACAGTCAGACAATACTGTTTGGTTTATTAAATAATTATTTAAAATGAAACCGTTGAACAAATAACCCCCTAAATAACAAAATATGATATTCCTGAAACTGTGTTGTTCCAAGTGATATGCTGATGAATACATTTGACATTTTTAAACACAATGGCAGAGGGAGTCAGACACTGTATTAACACAGAAAACAGTTACATGGTTGTAAGGCAGTGGCTTTAGAGTTGGAGCTCTTTCCATAAAAATAAGGCTCTGAATTTTGTGTTTTCCCATTAAATATTATAATACAGTTTCATCCTGTGCATTTGTTTCCTCTCGGCTCATGTATGATCTCTCTGCAGCACTTTAATTCTCACATATATAACCTACTGTATCAGAACCAGAAAGGTGATGGAATTTATGAGGAACAAGGTCATATGTTCTATTGAAAGTCAATACTAAAACAAGTTCAGGCTAAGCTTTAGCTGAATCTCTCTTAGAGGAACATAAATATACTAATGTAATAAACCACCAGGCTCTTTTATTTGTTGGGATTCTTTAAGGAAAACTTGCGTGGCTCATGCACATCGAGCAATGCAGCGTTGTACTCAGTTGTGCAGTTTAGATACATGATGCACTGAAGCTTGGGCAAGAGCACCATCCAGTGTGTGCAGAGCACAATGACCACTTCATGTTCAATCGCCACTTTCTGTTCCAACAGTTTGGATTCGGTTTAAGCAGTAGTAGAAGTACTTGAGTTAGTGGTTGTACCATTAGTATCAGCAACTGTATTGCAGTCCTACCATAGTGTCATTAGTGAGCAGTATCAATAGTAGATGTACAGTAGCTCTGTGGATGCATGTAGTAGTTTATATTGCAATGACAATATTATAGTTCCACTAGGTGGTGACAAACTAAACCTAAACCAGATCAAATCTTACTTAAATTTAAATGAAATCTTAAATCTTAAAGCTAGAGTGCGGTACTTTTACATCTAAATGAATGTCAAGCCCTTGCCAAATGAGTTCACACAATGCTGATTAAGCCTGTCACCGCCAGGTAAATCTCTCTGTATTTCGCAGTATACGGAATTTTTAAATCTGGTGTCTGTGGCGACATTGCGCACTGTTAATGATGCGTTTTACACCAAGCAACAATGACTGGTTTGCCAGAGCAGAAGCAGGGAGCAACCCAGAGCCATGTAGAGAGCTCCATGATCTGCCATTGCTGTAAAAAATAAATAATAAAAAAAAGGTCCATTGGAGATAATGTTTATTATTGAGCATTGTTTGTTTATTATGATTGTATAGTTTGTGTTAATATGCTTTGGCAACATTGTATTGTATTTGAACACTGTTTAGTTAATCATGTCAATTTTGAAATTTAAGGCCTGTAGATGAGTAGTGGCTGTACTTACTCGCAGTAGTTACTGTGTAAAATGATCCTGCTGACTGCTAACACAAAACCAACTCTCTGCTCAGTTTAGCTGGCTGTTCTCTCCACACTGGGAACTTGTGTCTTTTTCAGATACCTCCCTGTTAAATCCCATTGCTATAGAGACATTTATGTTTCCCGTCCACAGCCAATTCCCTAATGGATTTCCAAGATGCTGCACAGCTGTGGTTGCTGAGAGATTTGTGATGCAACTATAAAGCTTCTATCGAAATTTGATCCTGAAAGCAGCTGTACTATCAGCACCTAATGCATCAGGCCTAATTTCAGTGTCACTGAACAAAGGGAATGATATCAAAAATACAGAGAAGCACTCTTGACCAGATGTGTGTCAGTCCGTGCACATCAGTCTGCTGCAGCAGAACAATGGCTGTGATGGCAGCTGGCCAGACACATGAGCTGCCCTCTTCATCAACTGCTCTCAGGAGGGGAGATGGAAAAGTCATTTTTTTAATATGGAAATGTGTCATCTTCTTTCCAATCTCATTGGGAAATAATGGCTGTTTTACCTGCCTCTTGGCTTCCTTCCATAATTAATCAAGAGAAAAAAAACAATTCTTTGGTTGTCAGTTCACTGCCTTTTTCATGTTCGTTCACATTAGGTGGTCACGAGGAGAAATATGTTCATATTTGATATAGATGAAAGCCCAAATGATTTAGAAGCAGAACTTGATTTATCCTCTCTTCCCCCTTTCTCCCTCTTTTTTCAACCCTATCACATCGCTCTTACACACTCACTTACACTTAAACACTAACATTATTATGTTTTAGACAACTAGCTGACGCTTATACAGAGAAGCTAAAAATCAGTGCAACAGCAAGCTTCAATTCAGTGATCAGTAAAACATTACGTCAATAGTTTAAGAGATCAAGGGTCAATGTGTAGATCTGTGGAATCCCAAGAATGACCACGAATGGTAGAACCACCTCTCTCAAACGTGTATGTGCAGAGACACAGACAGCAGTGTTTTTTAAAGACAGCGTCCAGAGAACGATGTGGATTTATGTAAAAGCTCATAAACCTCCACCAGAGAAGGTGGAATGATGGCTTTTCACCCAGCCGACACCCCACCATCTGTCCAGAATTACCATAACGCACACGCGTACAAATTTCAACAGCAATTTGTCTTTCCAGTATTGAGTGTTTTGTGTATTATCCAGAGTTACTGGGACACTGGTTGTGGAAAGAAATGTTGCTGTTTAATTTTTCAAATGTAAATATTGAGCGGCACAGAGAAATCAACTCACCTCCATTGTATTGCTATCACAGCAACAGAAATTTCAGAGATGGAGATCTAAAAACCTTTGTTTTGCACGAACCCAAAATTATCTCTATTGCTAGATACAGCAAGGAGTGAGTGAGAAATGTTTTCAAATGAATGAATCACTTAATTAATTAATAGCATTATTTATAAGTTGGGTGAACTGGCCCTTGCACTTTTGAGCTATTGAATGATAAAGAATGGAGAAGCACCTGGAGAAGCAGGGAAGCACTGCGAGAGTCATGTTCTTTGACTTCTCCAGTGCTTCCAACACCATCCAGCCCTGCCTTCTAAGGGAAAAGCGTCTGGCGATGCAACTGCATCCTGGATCATGGACTCCCTCACTGGCTGGCCTCAGTATGTCAGAGTGGATGGCTGTGCCCCCGAGGTTGTGATAAGCAACACCGGCGCACCTCAAGGAACTGTACTGGCGCCATTCCTTTTCACTCTACACCTCAGACTTCTGTTTCAACTCTGGTTCCTGCCACCTTCAAAAGTTTTCTGACGGCTCCTCCATTGTTGGATGCACCAACAAAGACAACGAGGAGGAATACAAAGGCTTATAAAAGCTTATTAAAAGCTTTGTCACATGGTGCAACAACAATTGCCTAAAGCTCAATATCAGCAAGACCAACGGGCTGGTGGTGGACTACCAGAGGAACAGGAGGCTCCCTGTCTCCGCTATCATTCAAGGAGAGGAAGTGGAGGGTGTGGACTCATACAGGTACCTTGGGGTCCAGATCAGCAAAAAAACTGGACTAGTCTCACAACACTGATGTCCTCTTCAGGAAGGGACAGAGCAGACTGTTCTTCCTGAGGAGACTCAGATCCGTCAGTGTGTGCAACAGGCTCCTGCAGACCTTCTACCAGTTCTTCTACCTTTGAGTGTGCTGCGGTGGTGGCCTCAAGGCTGGTGAGGCCAGCAGACCTAATATATAAAGACTTACTGTATGTGTACTGCTGTTGCCTGTAAGTTTGAGTTTAATTACTCTTGTATAGTTTCTATGTTATTTTATTCTATTCTTATTTTATATACTCATAATTCATCAATGATTTATTTATTATTTTCTTTTTCCCTGAGTTTCCCCTCGGGGATCAATAATGGATTATTTATCTTATTATCTTAGTTTTTAAAAATACATATGTGCTGATTTGGAATAATAATTAAGTCTTTATAAATAACATACAGTTATAATCTAGTTTCCTCTGTTGTAGTCAGTTCGTGTTGGTTTCAGCCATAATATGATGGCATGAGTGAGGTCGGTGACTCCAAAAATAAAGAGGAACACATCACATCTGTATCCTCCCAATCTCACAGAGTGGTCGAGCCTCCTTTTCTGCATCGACTTTTGTATTGATTTCTGGGATGAAACTGAATGAGTGCCGGGTGGGAGAATAAGTATGCGAAAGGGGTAGCGGGAGGAGACAAACTGGGCTGTGGAGAAAAGTCAACAATAAAACAATATTTGTTGTTGACAGTAAAAGTAAGTACAAGATTACATTTTGAACAGTACACCTGAAAATTATAATGAAAATTAGAAGTTAGGTTCACATTTTTGGAAAATTATAACCAAAGTAAAAAATGACAGACTACGTGGTGCTCTTCTACGGGGCTACCAGCAGGGGGCAGCAGAGGCCCAACATCTGTGAGCAACAAAGCTGATTTTACATCCTGAATATCCATTTAGCTGCAGTCAGCCTTGACCCAGTGTTAGAGAAACACCCAGAATACAGTACGCACAGTTCTAAACTCTGCAGGGAAAACAGGTGTGAGCGGGGCTCACCTGCTCAGGATGACCTTGTTCTTAGAGAGAACTCATTTCACACTCTAGCCTTTATCCAGTTTTTATTTGAATTATCGCAGGGTAAATCAATAGAAACAAAGGCTTTTTTTCATTACAGAGCTGATAATGACCTGATGGGATTGAATGTCTAAATGTTTAAATGTTTATCTCATTTTGTGCACCAGATCAAATCTAAGAACCTTTTTACTATTTCAGGTCTGAGATTTGACACTCCAGCTGGCTCGTGTCCCAGCTCTTCTTCCCTTTTTGCTCTTGAGTCACTACCAAACATTTTAACTGGGAATTCCAGACTTTGGCTCCAAAATGAAAAATCCATCACTGGAAAAGCTCCTCTTCCTAACTGATTCCATGCAAGTAAAACATTTGCTGTTGGCTAAAATTAAGCTTTTTGCATTCAGATTATGACATAGTGGGAAAAACTGTAACCTTGCTTCTTCCAAATTGTATGTGGTGTTGAGGATAACTTGTGGCAACTCTGAAAGCTGCTTTAAGCGTTTGGGGTCACTGTCCAAAGCCGAACAGGAGTTCGCAGAACCAAATCTCTGAAAACCATCTCACTAACATCTGCTCATAGCCCCAGCCTAATAAAAACTCAAGAATGCTGCTGGTCTGTGTGCTTTACTGCTTATGGGGCTACTTCACTTTTTCCATATGCTGCAGCAGCAGCGTGGATGGTCTGGCAGTGTGGAACCCTCACAGTTCAGCTTCCAACTGATTTTTGTCTCTGCTCCGAATGTATAAATGAACGTGTCCAGCTGAAACTGTGCTACACTCCACAGACCGTGCAGAGTAGGTCATACAATTAGATGCCAGCGTCCAGGCCTTTTGTCCCTCTGAGCAGCGCCTGCTATTTGTGGTGCAGAATATCTTTCAGACTGCAGCTTGGGATCCATCTGCCTCGGATTTGCCATGTATTTCCAGAGCAGGAGACTGGCTCCATGGTGCGTTTCTCATTGCAATGTGAAATAGTGTGAGATAGCTGCTCTGTGCGACTCTGTGTGTGCGTGTGCACAGGCAGCACAATGTCACCTTGACTACAATCTACAGGAGGCACTGAGGGCACAACGCATCTGTATGGCACTGGACAGAGGAGGAGAGAGGGAGTAGAAGGTATTTGCATGTCTCTCGGAGTGTGTGTGTGAGAATATGCCAAATGTGTGAGTGTGTGTGTGTGTGTGAGAGAGAGAGAGAGAGAGAAAGACTGAGGCGGGTATAGCTCTCTCAGACAGCTCAGTGCTGGAGGATCCCTCTTCAGATCCAGGCGGAGCAACGCAGAGATGTCAGGCGCAGCACACACAGGTGGGTCACACAGCAGCGCAGGGGACAGGTGAGACAGGCCGGGTGCTCGCAGGTTTCATGCTTCCGCTGTCATTGGGCTGTTTACAGTGTCAGAACTGCAGTATGGTCATGCAAAACTACCAAACCTGTCAAAATTGTATTTTATTTATTTTTTTGGTGCAGGTAGAGGCTGAACAGGCCTGCAGTGTGGCCTGGGGGGGTCATCAGGATTGGTCAGGTGATTTGTGATCCCAACAATCTCAAATTTGACAGATTTGTGTATCCAATGAGGCAAACAACCACGAATATAAGCAAAAAATGTTTTAGATTTTTAAAAATGCTGCTTAATTGTGCCTTTTCCACTTCAATAAAAACACCCTCTTTAAACTCTCACCAGTTTAATTCACTTTCTGATTTCTAATATTTAAATTCAAGCCAGAAAACTGGGCGAGCTCTCCTCCTGCAGATATCCAGGCTCCCCTGGCCTGCTGACAGTCAGCGGTACAGACCTTCAAACAGCCGCAGCGGGACCTTCAGGCTCCCGTTCAACCATAATTGCATTTGCCGCGACTATAACGGAGTAAAAGCCCGCCGCCGCATCCTTTCCTCTCCGTCATGTGACTCCACCGGGCGAATATATGTGTGTCCTTTTCGTTTTGCCGGAGAAATGCAGCCTCGGCCAATCGCATCTCGACGAGGCGTCTCTATCCTTCTCATTTTCTCGCTTTCTCTCTCATGATGCGTTCACGTGACGTCGAAAATAAGAAATCCGGTTCGCTTGTGAGCGATTAGGCTACAACATGACAAGGCTAGGATTTTATGTTTCAATTAAATTGATGGAGACTTGGTAAGACTCGTCAAAAATGTTTTTGTTTTTTATTGTTGGCCTAGGCATACTTTCATTTGACTTTTGTGCATAAGCCTATATTTTGCATGGAAACCAGCAGAGCGTTGGGGCTATGAGATGGTTAAAGACCACTGGTGTGATGTAATCTATGCTAGGTTAATCCAATCCAGTGACGTGCTTTTTCTAAGAGCTCGATTTTGTAAACAAAAAGAAACCCGCTCAAACTAGACAAAATATTTCCCCGAGTAACTTTTTTCTTTTATTATTTTAGGCTTTATTCCTGACCCAAAAAAGCACTAAAACACACACAGACAAGTCGCCCTTTTTACATTAAAAGAAGGGAAATCCGAGTTTACGGGATGTCACTGAAGGCATCGCGGGGCCCTGTGACGTCAACCGCTCCCCTGCGCTCCCTCTAGCAGCCAGTCAGAGAAGGGATGCTCTGAACGCAAGACTGCAGCATCTTCACCGAGAGAACGAGCAGGAAAAAACGTCTCTTTCTCTGTGTGTTCCTCCAGCTCCGCGTCTCCTGACCCTCATCACCCACCCCGTCACCCCTGGGTGTCTTCATGATCGGAGCCAGGACATAAGAAGAAAGAAATTATACTAACCTACCAATAACGCATCGGATTTTTGTATTATTGCTCCACCGACCTCTCTTTCTACGGTTGATTTCGCCTCTTTGTCTTTCGATTGTGTTTTTTTTGTTTTGTTTTATTTATTGTTCCGTTTCGCTGGCTGTTGCAGAGGAGCGCCGCCATCCTGCACTGCCTGACATGAGTACACTCTTTTATCCGATTGCAGCGGAATGACACACATATCCTAGCCCGCATCTCAGAAGGTTGATGGAAGATTGACGCTCCATTTGCACGTTTTTAGTAGCCTAGATCATACTCCATCTGCAGAGGTTCCGGATTTTCCCCCTCTGAGCCGATCGTCCGCCGCTCCAGCGTTTCTTTCTTTCTGTCCCTGCGCAGCATCTCTGTACGCTCGGCGCACCACGGAGAAACGTGCAGCTAACCTTCCCCGTCCGTAAGAAACAGGCGTATTTTCCAATTCCTAAATCGCTTTCGCTTTCTCCAAGGACTCATCTGCACGGCTACGCTGCGTTAAAAAAAAACGGGAAAAGGGGGGATTTAAACGCAAACGCAGCCCAAGCATCCAAGAGCAAGCTCGAAAATGATGGCCGGCGGAGCAGTACAGCAAAACGGGATTTTCTCAAATCCTCACCATCACAATCAACAACCACACATGGAGTCCGATCCCCCGGACTCACGTAAAAGACCCCTGGAGACTCCGACGGAGGCCAGCAGCACCAAACGCACAAACACGGGAGGTAAGAGCAGCGATGGGGATGCGGGAGATGTTTGGGTTTCGGTGAATGTTGCTTCGTCCTGAGGCAGGCAGGGAGAAAGGATAGCAGGTTGATCTGATTCTTGACGTACACGCTGGGATGCTACAGCCCCAGAGTCTTAGATTTGTGCTTCAGTTACGCAGTGATATAAATATAGAGGGCACGATATTTTGATCCGCTTTTTAATGAGCGACAGTCATTTTCCATCAGTATTAAAATAATCATGGGCCGCCGCATTAAGGAAACAATGAGAGGGACTGAAGGGGGATTTGGAGGGAAGCCGCCGGTCCCCCTCGCGCACATCCTGGCTGTTTAGCCTCTTTAGATCAGCCGAATTGTTTTTATTGCGTCTTAAGATTTACGCGCAGCCACAGCGACCATGCTGGAGTCAAAATAAGGATGTAAACAAGTGAGAGCCAGATCAGGCTGGTGCGTGATCGCAGGCTCTCATCCCGTCGACGGATGACCTTGTGATAATCTCACACATCAGCCACCATCGCCGCTTTGTGTACAATTACACAAGCGGATAAACAAGCGGACTCATACTAACGGCAGGCCTGTGGCGAGCCGGAAAGAACAAGGGGAATCCAGAGCAGCTCCGAATGCGACAGTGTCTCTGTGTTATTGCAGCATGTCTGTATATTTTTCTAATGCTTTGCTGTCCTGATTTTAATAACCTGCAGCTAGGTGGTAGATATAATTGTCCAATCATGTTTCTTCATTATTCTCTGGTTGGATGAAATATGGATATGTCGCCATGGTAATCACCATATTTGGTTTTTGTTTACATGCTGTCATGCGCCAAGCATTCACATCACCCGGCATTACAACCATCAGTAGCCTATCCTGGCCATGCACCCCATCATGAACATTTGGACATACACTACACTTTTAAATGGGTTATTTACGCAACACCGAGGAGCCGCGTGCACTCCAGAGATGGTGAAGATTTGGGAGATTTTTGCAGCTAAAGATTTTGAATGTACAAGACTCCCTTAGAAATGTTCTAATTACAATTTGTAGACTTTACGCGACCCAGCCTTTCAGTGCAGGCTGTTAAATCTGACTGTCAGTGTGAACATGTAATAATATTTTGGACGCCTGTACCTAAAAAAAATTGTCATTACCAAGACTGAGAAAAATGTTCCAAGCTAAAGTGGCAGATCTGTTTAGAGAGCCAACCCCTAAAGTCAAATTTTGGATAAGATGGTCATCAAGATTTTGAAAAGAACGCACATTTTAAGGTGACCTGCACCTTTAATGCTAAGATTAGACTAATATTATTTGAATAAAGTCGCATGCAGCTGTTATGTCATGCTGAATGTGTTTTAAATTGGACTATTTTCATGTAAAAAAAAAAAATAAAAATCTGTTTTGCCCTAAATCTTTTTCCTGTCCGGGCAGTTTTGTTTAGACTCTAAGGGAACATTAAAAGTCTCTGAAACACAGATTCATGAAACGTGTTTAACGTTAGCACATCCTCAAAGTCAGATGACTAATGCCTGGTGAATTATAAGTAAAGTCTGAGATTACTTTAAAAACAAAAACAATGCATAAATAAAATATGCAAATCTGATTTCACTGCAGGTTTTTCTACAGGTTTGATCAGAGAGGAACCTCTGTCATGTTAGAGTGGTCAACATGACTGGATGCTATCTGATATGTACCCGACTGAGGTGTCATTATTGGTCTGTTTTATCAGTCTCGCACTGAAATGGCCACAAGATTTTGCTCATAAAGCTCTAAATTTAGTGCAAGTAGGTATGATGACTACTGTAATGTTTTAAAAACATAAAATCTTAATAGACCTGTAGAGTTTGATTGGCCTGTCCCTTTTAATGCACGATGACAGGTGGCACAATTAAAAAAAACTAGTCTTTAGTGCGACCCAGAGAGAGTCCTGAGGATCAATACGTTTTTATCTTTTTGTAGATTTTTGGGTGACCTGGCCCTTCCAGCGATGACAGAAAAGAACAGGACAGTCATTTTGAACAGTTTTTTCAGCTCCCACCAGTAAACATGATAGCTGTCCTCAGCAGTAATAATTAAACAGAGAGAGTGTCCGGCTGAGGAGGGGTGAGCCTCAGGTTAGCGAGCGTTGTTTAACTGCAGATCGATGCAGCACTCGGAGCACTAAAGGCCCCTCCTTGCTGTATGTAAAAACCCAAGGCTCCCCTCAGGGGACCATCCTCCTGCTTGCACAACAGTCAGACAGCTCGTCCATTTAGACAAATGAAAAGGTTGGGATGATGATGATGACGAGCACGGCCAACCAAGCTTTTACTCAGGCAGAGAGGATGGCCACGGTGCGGCCAGGTCAACACTCCCTCAGCCGGCAGCATCAGGCTGATGATCGCATGACATTTGGTTGAAGATGAACAAGTCACTCCCACACACACACTTCACTACAGCCCCTTAAGATAAACAACAAAGAGGAATCAGAGCTCGGTTGCAGGTCTTTTTCGAACATTTTGCACTGACAGTTAATTCAGTTTTGTTTAAAAAAAAAAAGTCTTTTACATGATCGAAGAATTTGGTCTTGATGATCTCTATTATGACTGATATGTACAGCTTGAATTAATCAGATGACACAGAAGAGATTAGCCTAAAGGATTCTTTTATTTCACTAATAATAATATGTAGAATAAAACATTCACCTTGTAGTGGTTGATTTTACCCAAATTGCTTTTCAACAGAAGCCTCATATTTTCACTGAGAATATGTTTTTGTATTTATATTTTTAAGATGCACTCAGGCTGCAGTTTTAAAGTTCTAGGAGTCAAAGTACTGCTAAGAAATCATAATAATGGTTGTTTCTCTGCATGATTAGTTTACACCACACACTCCCTACCCCTGTGCTTCCTCTCTCTGTAGTGGCCTTCCTGCAGCCCCTATTTGAAACTGAAGGCATTGTATTCCCTCACCAAGAAACTGAGACTCATGGTAAGAGAGACTTTGATTTTGATTTTCTACCTGTTTTATAATCTTTACTTTAACCTTCTTCAATGCAGGACTGATTCAGCAGTGACAACACATACATGTATTCTTGAAGGCCAAATTCTGCAGAGTGAAATCTAAATTTTAGGGCTTTTCAATGAGGAGGTCTGGCTGCTGCAGGGCCTGACATTTAAATAGGATTTAAAGTAACATGTAACACCCTCATATTCTACTCATGATCCAGGATAATGCATGCTGATATTGTTTATATTGTGTGTTATCAGTTCCATAACATCCATTTTCATGCTTTTTACACAAATTCTTTTATCATGATATCCAACATTACTGCATAGATGAGTCCCAATGACCTTTGACCTCATGCTAGCCATATCATCAAAGCATTTGGGTTTATGACTGCTGATGTATTGTTGAAATGTTCATTCCCTGATTGTGCTCAAAGTGTGATATATGATGGCTACAGTATGCGCCGCGCAACTGCTGCTGAGTAAAAATCACGACTGTAGTTTTAACATTTTTCCTTTTCCACAGGTAGATTGAAACTTAATGTGAGCTCTTAAAGAAAGAAAGCTCTAAAATATTTCTGATTTTAAAAGCTTTAAATCAGAAATATTTTTTTCTTCTTATTTATCTTCATCGGAGCAAAAAAACGATACATATTCAGTCATTTTTTACCAGACCGTCCTTCCCAAAAATATGGCCTTATAGGTCGTCTGTGCAAGCAGCTCATTACAATCCGTATTTAAGTTTATTGTTAGGCAGTGACCACTAGTGGCCGTAGTAATTACGACGGGAGCAAAGGAGGAAGTCAGATGAGGTACTAAAAAGAGCGACGAAGTCCGCGTAGGCACAGGACTTTCACCCAGGAGACCACTGTTCATGTCCCGTGTGAAACCAAAAGTCAATGTTGACTTTTGGTACGCAAGTCACGTACGTAAATTACGTGCGTAAGTTAAGTTACGTCACGTGACTTACTAACGTCACTTACTTATTCTTACCCAAACCATGATCTTTTCCTAAACCTAACCAAGTAGTTAAGAAGTTAATGTTAAGCACAGGTTTATTGTTACCGTGATGACGAAGGTCTGGTATGCCTGTCACTGATACTCTACAATGGTCATATACGTTGTTTTGGGAGTCATTGGCAAACAACCTCTTCTGTCGTTTAGGTATGAGGACGTGTTGTTTTTTACCCAACAACTGCAGCTTAGGAATATATCCAGATGTAAGGTATAATGCCTGGGCAAAGTGTTTTCCGTTCATGTCACTCAGATCTGTGTGAATGAGAAGTGAGAGTACACATGTAATTCAAAGAAGACGAGAAAAGATGGGACTTTTTCCAGTGAGCTTCTGGCTGGTTTGTGTCCAGGATTTATTCAAACGTGTGTGTGTGTGTGTGTGTGTGTGTGTGTGTGTGTGTGTGTGAGAGAGAGAGAGAGAGGGAAAACAGGAAGCGACATTGTAGAGAAAGAGTTAGTCAGCTGTCAGACAGAAGGTACAGAACAATGTGAGACCACTGTAACCCTGAGGGTCATAAATCATAGCTACATCTCATAGCTGAAGGAAGAAATTAAGTAAAAGATCAATGAGTAGCTGCTGTTCACAGCCCCCACCCCACCCCACCCCCCCCCCACCCCACCCCACCCCCCACCCCACCAGCCCTGTAATCCACCAACCCAAACCCATTCTGCCCCTCACCCCGTCCCAGCAGGGTTCTCTCCCATATTAAAGGAATTCAGATTTCCCTCTAATCATGTACATATATGATCAGAGATGTTTAATGTGGTCATTCTTAATATTTGATTTAGTTTCAGAGGTTTGAACTTAGATAATTTCAAAAGCCAGACTTGGCCATGATTGGCTAAATGAATAAAATTCTTCCAGTAATTTCATAATTTAAGGATCTGGTGCTGTCGGCCAATCAGGGTTCAATATTTTTACTATCTACTATCAGTGGGAAATAAGACATTAAATTACCTTAAATATGTTAAAGTGTCACTTTATTTGCCAAGAACGATACATTTACTAAAAAAGTACTGTAGTGGCTTCAGTGCAGAAATGCATCAACAGTTAAAAGAGAGTTACAGTATTTATGACACACAAGTTGAAGGTTAAAGCAGATAGTTTCATTTAACTTTTTGCTGTTGGTCTTTTACTATATATATATATATATATATATATATATATATATATATATATATATATATATATATATATATATGTATGCTTTGCAATATTTTGTAATTATAATATGTTTAAATTTGAAAAACAAAACAAACAGCATCCAGATCATGGGAGGCTGAAACTCTCCACTGACACTGTGAAGTGATATTTGTATAGGGTGCTGCATATAACCAACACTGATATTCCAAAACCTAACAGCAGCCTCTCTGCCTAATAGAAATGACTCAGATTCAGTCCATTCAAAACAAATGCAGCTTTCAGGGAGAAAAAGTGCTTGTATAAGCCATTAAGAAGTCTTATGTAAGCACTAACAAAATAAATTGGATGTTTGTTTTTTTTTTCGATTTTCATGTAGGTGGTCAGAAAATGAACATGCGAGTGGGGACGCCTACAGGTTTATCAGTCAGGGAAAAGTTTGCTGACCTGGACGTACAGACCTTTCAGTCCTTTCACCACTTTGTATTATAGGCTTTTTTCTTCTCTTCTCTCCTCTCCTGTCTGTAAGATATAATACATTCATTTAGCAAATGGATGGACTGGCAAGCCGGTGTTGGGAAGGAGGAGGGGGGCCTTGAAATGCCCTTGCCAAGTGACATTAGGGGACTAGCAATACGCAGGAAGATTTCTGTGTGTGTGTGTGTGTGTGTGTGTGTGTGTGTGTTGTGTAGTTGTCTTTGTGTTTTCTGTCTGACTTTAGTTGCAAAAAGCAGTGAAGAAGTTTAATGAGAGAGATGAACGGGTGTGTAAATGATGTATTGCGCTGCAGATGGATGCACACGCACACACTTAGCATATGCATACACACACACACACGTGCTGTGTATTGAGCCTTGGCTGCATGAGACAGAGCCTTTGATGCTATTGATCCGAGTGTTTTCTGTTGCTCCCGGAGCTGAGCGGAGCATCTTTTTTTGGGACGTCCATGCAAAGGAGAGTTGCCTTCCTCACACTGATCGGCTGTCCAGGCTGAGGAGGAAGAAGCCCCGCATTTGGCTTTGAACACTTGAAAATAGACACCTGGCAGACGGGGTTTAGTCCTAAATTCCACTAAAACTGCAACAGTGTGAGCTAGAATGCATAGAAATTAAGGTTTTTTTAATGAAATAATAAGTTATTAGAACTGTTGAGATGTATGATTGTATTTTTCATACATTTAGTGTTGAATGTAAAGCAGTATTTTTATAAAAAACAAAATGAGTTGTACGGCTCGCACTCGTCCTTCATCCTCAGTATCTTGCAGAACACGGCGTTCTCCTCTGCGACACGCCTGTTTTGTTCACTCGCGAGTCTGAGCATTTCTCGGCTGCTCTCTCCTCTCTTCCTCTTCCTCTCCTCCTCATCCATACTAATCATGCTCTACTTCAGACCATCACGACTGCACCCTCCTCCTCCTGTCCTCCTTTACCCTCGTCCTCCCATCATTTCGTCCTCTACCCACCCCCTGCATCAATCGCAGGCTGCCATTGACGACGCTCGCTCGGCAACCGTTTTGGAGGCTGTCGATCGATTCGCAGCCACCGTCGGCAGGACTCTGCCGGCGGTAGCTGCGACTCTCCTTCTTCTCCTCCACCCTCTCCTCTTCCTCTTTTTTTTTTTTTTAAAGCCACTGCGTCAAAGTAAAAAAAAGAAGCCATTGTACAGGGTGGGGTGAAGAGGATGAGAGGTGGGAATATTCCCACAAAGGGAGGCGTGCGATTGGTGGAGCGAGACGCCAGTCACAGCTAGCTGGTCGCCGATAGGTGAGGAGAGCAGGGCGGCAATGAATATGGATAAGGGAGCGATGAAAGGGCCGATGCAGCAAGAACGTCTGGAAGGGCCCCCTCCTCTAAAATAGCCTTGGTCCATGAACAATACACACCAATTTTCACACACACACACACACTGAAGAGTGAGAAAGGAGGCGGCTGCTTCAGTTATCTTTGTTACCGTAGCCAACATGTCTGCTTCGACTTCTACGCAGACGCCCTGATGATAGGGATCGTTTCAGTGTGGAGACATTTGATTGGTTCTCCCTAAACCTCTATTCAAACTGAATTTCTGTAGCTCTTTTATCAGATTACTCTGTCGGTTTCCTATTTATGATAAATACGTGGAGGTATTACCCCATCTGACCAGGACTTCACTTTTTTTTTTTCTATTCTATTCTATTCCGCATTTCTGAAATTGTTAGATGATCCGGTCTGTAGATTTTATGTTTTTAGCTCTCCATAATTTATTTTGAATGTTGCTGCAAACTCTTTTCAAATACCAAGAGCCACATTATTTTTCTCAAAAAGGACTTCAAATTGTCCTCCATTTTAAAAACAGCCTCTCTAAGAATGATGATTGCTGGCATGAAAACAAAATACAGTAGTAGATGCTGCTGGTGTTATGAGTCATCTTAATACCTTTTTTAAAAGGAAAAAAGCTCTTTTTTAAGAACACATCTGTGATTTTGTAATACTGACTTCAAAATTTAGATGAAAAAACTTTCAAAATGTAGATATGTAGCATTTAGGGTTTAAATCTCTCAGCAGTCACTCCAAGCAGGTTATTGAGCTGTACCATGAATTAGACTTTAAGAAACTTCTTTTCTCATTTCTTCTCCAAATATTTGATTATTCAAAGGGTCACAGGAACGTTAGGGGCCTTATGGCAACTGCTGGCAGCTTCTGAATCTACTGATTAAGAAACTGGAGCTCCTTCTGCACACTGAAAGTCACCACCTAAAATGTCAAATCTAAATTGAATGAATAACTTGGGAAAAGTGAAACATTCAGACGTTGAGAGGCAGAAAAGAGAATGATAAAGACAGAGATATTTCCTCCTGCTCGCCTTCCTCTGCGAGCTCTCTGTGTTCATGAGGGACGACGGCCATCTTTCAGACCGAAGACAGCTGGTCAGAGCCTCACTGCTGGAGAGCTTTGCATGTTTGTGTGTGTGTGCGTGAATGCTACCTCCCAACAAAAGAGCAGAGGACTGGAGGGGGTGTGTTAGACAAAGCCTGTCCCCCTTAACTCTCCCTGCTTAGGGGAGATGAATATTTTCCAAGTCCCCAGAGGTCAGAGCCTCTATACCAGAGCCCCCCTTTCTCAGCTGAGGCTGTGTTCACACTGGTACACTTCAGACTTCCCCCCTAATGTGGAACTCACATCTGATGTTTCTACACAAAGCTACTCAAGAATCTGGTCAGGACCGCTTGGGTACATTTGACCCATTTTAGTTTGTAAAGGCACATTGTGATATCTTTGGAATTAAACTGCTGATTGTCCATATTTAGAGCTAATTTCTGATATCTGTCAATATCCCATTTAAGTTTTCAGAGGTTTCCTCAGATTTATAGTCTTGTCAAGGTGGAAACGTATCCTAAAAAGCATTTAGACCATGAAACAGTAAAACTGTTCATTAAAATACCAGGATCATTTTTATTGTGATGTTTGTGTGGATTCTAAATGAATGCTTCGTATACAAAACCTACATATTGACTAATTATGATAAAAATTGCAACATATCCAATTTATCAGACGCGTGAAACAGGTTGTTATCAGATTTAATAAGAGACCAATGTTGCCCAGATATGTTGGCAAACTGTTACCTTAATATATAATGCTCAACAATTGTAGTTCCAAAATGTACATATAACTAGTTCTAAACATTTAAATTGGAATATATACATAAATATGTACTGTATATACTGAATTTGAGACCTGACCATTATTTTAATATTGGCTTTGATTTGAGAAATTACCCTCCAATAACTCTAGAGGAATTTAGTCACAGGTGGTGACAGTAACACAGGAAACTATCAACAATTAAACATAAACATGACAAAACAAATACAAGTCCAAAAAACTTTCAGAGTTTTTTTCGGGGGCTCTAGAGGACAGAATTGCTCAATTTTCACAGAAAGACAAACAGCTCCTGGACACTATATTCTGGGCCTAGAATCCATTGATAGTACAATGGAGTGACTGTACATGTAATTTAGTAACTATGACGCTTTAAAACTCTTTACAAACTCAGCCTACTCAGAGCATATCCTCTATTTCTGCTATGAAGGTATGTTTGTCAGAGTGAAGTGTGTGAGGAAAAGTAACAGAACATGAGAAAGGATTTGTGATCCCCCCCCCCACCCCACCCCCCGCAGGCCCATGGACACCAGATCCCAGGATTTGAGCCTCCAATCCCCCAGCATGGAGAGCCTATTCTGGGCCTGGCGGGTCCACAGGGGCCTTAGCAACAGATTGGACTGTTTATTCATCCAGTTATGTCGTGGTGAAGGACCATTTATTATTTATTGTGAACGACCTCTACGTCTCCAAACCCCCAATCCCAAATCCCCCTTCCTTGACCCACAGAGTCTTAAAGATGAACATACACACAGAGAGATACGCGTACAGTTTTTGCACAGTTTGATAAACTTATGAAGACATTTTGTATGTTTTCATAACATACAAACACACACAGCAGGGTAAAAAGCGGTTACTCTGGGCCACTCTCTGACCTTGCTGCTTGTGTTGCTAGTTCCCTTCATAACAAACTTTCTGGGAGTGGTGGGTTGGCTACATTTTCATCACACACACATACACACACGCACGCACACACACACACACACACACACACCCTTCACTGAACAGATACACAGAAAAAAAGGCATGTTTTTTTGTCAAATCCTTTCGACATGAAAAGGAAATGTGTGTGTTTCCTGTGTGTGTTGTAACTGCAGGGGTTTGTCTGTCTGTGTGAGTGCGTTGCTTAGAGTGGTGAAAACAAAGACCCTCATCACAGCAACCAGTAGGGAACCCTGTATTCACTCAGCTGCAGGCATATCTACACACACACACACTCTCTCCCTCACACCATTACCTACTCTGTACTGTGGTCGCCGGTGGTTTGGTCCCTCAATTTTCTACTCCAGATGTTTAATTTCTTTATTTTTTAACTGTGTCTCAGTGTGATTGTGGTTTGTGTTGTGGGAGTGTTGAGATTCGATAAGATGACTGGAAAGGTGCCAGTTTGATCAGATGAGAAAACTATGGAAGGAACTTTCCCCTCCATTTGCAGTCTTAATGAAAAATAAATAGGAATAAAAGATACAGGAAATTACAGTTATATTATTAGCATCTCTTTTAAGATAGCTTTGAGTAAGGCAATTAACTCGCCCCCTTTCAACCGTTGTGGACTTACAGTATATGAATGTGAATCAGTGGTGAAAATGGTGAAACAGAGCACCTGAAGGCATTTCATCTAGAGCAACATTCAGGTAAGATGGGAGAAAGAAACTACTGTAAGACACATATAACTGACTACAATTACAGTTGATATTGAAAAAGAGAAAGTATGTGTCTTTGTAGTTTAGGCACAATGAATTGAATTGAATCAATAAAGCCGAGTAGCTTAAATTTCCAGTTCCCGTCCAAGTTTTTTCACAATTGAGAATGACTTCCGGATGGGAGCCGAAACGTCTTGATTCTGAAAACAGTGTCCAGATGACTACGACTGAAACCTTTTCTACGATGAATCAATAAAGGTGCAACCTTTCAAACAGTCCTTCCTCAAAGGCATTCATGGTGTTTCACTTGGTTGTTCAAGCTAAAAGTGACAGTGGGAAGAATGAAAACAGAGACCTGGAGAGAAAAGTCCAGACCCTCATGAAATTAACGCCAATTTTAGCCAGTTGCTTCATAACGTGGCTGTTTGATTGTCTTTTTCAGAAAGTTAAAAAAAATTGTCAGATAACCCCAGGTAATTCCACTGTTGGAAAGGGGGTTTTAGGTAAACAATCCAACAAAAATTCATTTGATGCATACCAAGGCCTTAACTCCCACACTACGTTCAAACAAAGCTATGTTTGAACTAACTCATAGCTTGTGCAACAGCCTGCTTCTCTCTATTTGACATTAAGGTCATTGTTGTGTTCTAAAGTGTCTTGCATCCTTTTAGGAACCCCACAAAATGCTCCCTCCATACTTTCAGACAGCTAAAACACTAAGACGTAATCAGTAACAATCATCACATCTGTAATTATGGTGTTTCCAAACTTATGGTATGTATTATTTGGACTGAAAGTTTACATGCTCATTATGTTGTCAGCATGAAAGAGTCGCTGCACACAGGGAGGCTGAGACGCTGAATCTTTGGTGATGCTTCATATCAACAAGTGCAGAAAATAGTAGCATAGAACAATGAGTCTGACATCATGCTGAGACATCAGGTTTTCTCAACACACTGCCACTAACCAGCAGTATGTTGTTTGTGTTATTTTATCAGCCTAAGTAGCCATGAACCTCAATAAATGACATTATGGTTTGACTGGGTTGACCTCTGTCATATCTCCACTGTGGGGGCTCATTTTAAAATGAATTTTTGAAGTACATCAGTGAACCAGTGAGTATTTGTTGCTGGATGCCTATAAAACAGAACTTTTTTTCTTAAAGCATTACCAGAACTTTTTCTGTTCATCTTCTTTTCCAAAGAATAAATTATTTCATTTCACCCCAACACATTTTGCTCAAACACCACCGAGTGGAGAAGTTTTTTACCATCACTTTTTAATTTGCTGAGCAGTCAGAGGGAATATCGCGTGGGTGAACGTTACATGACCTCTGTTGGATTTTGAAGTTAGTGTTGGCACTGATGGGTCAAACTTGGCTAGCAGAGCCTCAGGCTGCTTATTATGCTCAGATAGATCAGCATGCGTAAGTATCACCTGCACCCCTGGGACGTGGGATGACAGCTGAAGGGAGCGTAGGGTATAATTACACATAATTAGAATTTGCAACTGTGACAGGCAGATAACTGTGGCTTGGTTTTTCCGAAACTGTGGTAAAAATTTAACCCAACTGTGCTCTTTGTGGGCGGGGTTCACACAGGATCAGGATGACACCAGTGACATGAGTGGCAGGATAATTTCACAAAATTAGAATTTACCTTTGTGTTCTTCACAGTGAAGTTGATGGGGTTACAATTGGGGTAAATAGTGAACAAAATATCTCAAATAAGTACGTAGCTTCACTCCAGAATGCAACATTCATGCTAAAAAAATAAAATAAATGTATTTTATTTTATCGTGTAAGAGAGTTTCTACATAATTTGCAGTATTTCAGCATGACCATATAGACTCACAAAACTCTGTTAAAAAAATCAAGCAATTAAGTGTGATTTGTTTTGATTCATGTTTAGATTATCTTACATTTATTTTTTGCTTTTAGTTTTTGTCAAAGAAAGCAATTTAGATTGTCAAAACTTATGAAGCATTTTAGCAAACCAGTTTGTTCCAAACTACTTTATAAAGTGCACACAGAGTGCAGACAGAGCAGACTTTAGAGTCTGCTAATGTGTCTTAGATGTACAAGAGGCTCTTTAATGTTGCACGCTAAGAGCTTTTACTTTGAAACCAGAAAGAACTTTAAAAAGAGCTCAACAGAAAGATGCATCACTTTTTAAGCTGTCAGAGGCCTTTAAGAGCAGATAGACCTGATAAATCTTGAGGAATGTTGAGGAATTTTCCTGTACACAGTATCATTCAGCATAGTGGGAGGAAGAGGCAGATAGTGCAGCACAGTTTTCAAGCTTTTTTTTATATCTGGAAGTTAGTTCATATTTTTGAAAATTGAGTCATGGCAGTTATCAAACCTGCTAAAAGCTTATTTCCAAAGTGTAATTCAATCTGTGTTACATAACCCTGTTAACAAACTCAGCACTGGAGCTCTGCAGTGTTCTTTAATGATACAGATGAGTTTAACAATATGTTGTTGACTTGGTGGATATTGAATCTCACAGGCTTGCTGTGCATAAACACCTGCATTGAGTTTGTGTTTTTTACGCCTTCCTTTTGTGGAAAACTGGCATTTTAGAGATATTTAGCACATAAGTTTTCCCAAAATATTTTCTGTATGACAAATAATGATCAGGATCATTAAAGATGCAGTCAGTTACGGACGCACAGGTTCACAGGACGTTAATAAGGATAAACATTTTGTGTAGTTGTTTAGTGTAATTTGAATTGTGAAGATTGTTCTAGAACAGGATCTATGCTGCATCTATAGATTTAAAAAAAATTGCCATGGTAACACGTTCACGTCAAGTGTTACCATGCAACAGACACAAGTGATGAACATGAGTCACTCATTACATCGTCTTATATACATGATGAGTCATGTTGCCAAGGTGTGTAGGCTTGTTTATGAGACGTTGAAAATGGTCTGTTTGTGGAAAAGGTGTTTGTGAGTGCGTGTGCTTGTATCTGTTTTTTGCTGCAGACACGCTTTTGTATCTGTGTGTGCATGCATGTGTGTGTGTGTGTTTCGTATTTACCAATTCCCCTGCCTTATTAATACAGGCTGGTTATAATTAGCTAGCCTCTATCTAAAGCAGGTCAGTCCAAGGCTTCGTACTCAAAGTGGGTCACTGCAGCACACTGAGGAGAGGAGAGGAGACTAGGATTGAGAGGAAAGGGGACAAGACTAGAGGAAACAAGAGGAGGATATGAAAGGAAAAGAAAGGAATGGAGGAGGAGAGGACAAGGAGACGACAGACAGTTTTAGGCCACAGCCATGTGACATTTTTTCAAGCTTGAAAAAGTGCTGCTGTGAGCGTTGTTAATATCAGAGAGAGAAAGAACTTTATCGGCACAATAAATGTTACGTCATTGTTGTTACTATGCAGCTAATTAGGGATAGCCAGCTTGCCAGAGGTTCCCAAGATAAGGTTGAAAATATGAATGTGTACAAGAGAAAGTTTCTCGCCATGCTAGCATTAGAAAAATGAGGATAAGGAGCCTGTTCTGAAATGCAGTAATGTTTCTCATCATGAAACTGTAAGAGGTTGGTGATGTGACGCAGTGCAGCTGAAGTTTGACTCGAAGTGCCCAGGGCTGGGTCCCAAAATATGTCACATCCATCCAAAACACAAGGTTTGCAGGAGAAATATGTCTTGCTACAAACAAACTGCTGAAATAACTGAAAAAAAGAGGTGAAGCACATTCAACAAAAATCCTTAAATCGCAACCAAAATATAACTTTCTTCAGCTAATGTTCAACTGAAATCCAGTGTAGATGTTGTGGAGGAAGCATACATTTTGAAGGTTCGTAATCTTGCTACGAGAGGGAAGAGTGACAGCTGAGAAGAAGATCATTATCATGTAGGTGTTTTCATTTTGGAAAAATTCAGTTGGAGCTCCAGTTAGTAAGATGTCCGAGGGGAAGAGCCTTTAATTTAACAAATCAGAATTAAACTCACTGAAAACGCCTTGTTTACTAATGCGCATCAGGGAATTCTGATTAACACAAGCTTTTAACAAAGGAGGGCAACCTTCTTTGACAAACTAAAAAGTGGGCGAACTGAGGTTAGGTTGTTTTTTCTCTCCTTTACATCCATGTCTGAGCTCCCTGTAGTTTGTATTTCATCACTAGCAGAGCTGAGGAAGGGCAGGGGAGTGTCAGGTTTCCTGTCTGTGTGCGCTTTGACTTGGCTGAACACTCAGAGATGAGAACAGAGCCCACCCAGTATTTAACACTCTGAACACTGTACTACTGCTACACTCTCTTTACAAACTTAAATAGTTTGGAGCGCAGAACAAAAGTTTGGTAGAAATGGAAACAGAGACGAGAAGTTTCCTCAGACGAGGTTTTCAGTATTTAAAAGAAACGACACCTTTTTCTTGAAAAATGATTAGCTGCACAACATTAAGACAAGTTTGCAGTGTGACAATGTCAGATACTACTTGTCATAGTGTGCAATAAATCAGTATAATTTACTGTTTTGTACTACTATGACTTTAGGAAGCTACTGCCAATTAAACTTTACAAAGAAATGATATACCATGTCTTGTTTTTCAAGATCTTCATTGAGCTGTGTCACAGTGTAAACACATTACATACTCAAAACTCAGAATTACAGTGCAGTATGGAATTGGGTCAGTTATTCCTACTTATGCCGCATTCGTGTAATATCGAGTTACAGTAATTACGTTTCCGACGTTCACGTCAACATACAAATCATAATTACGACTGGGAAACTCCAATATTTACGACTTGGCACTTAGTAATACAAAAGTGCCTTGAACATATTCCGTCGTTCGATGTAATTAAACAAATTTAGTGTTGTCGTCACTTCACAGCGTTTTTAACCCCTTACATGGCCAACACTGCGATCATTCAACTGTCTTGGGTTGGGAATCTTTTCTGTCTCTACCGTCCTTCCCATATGACGTGAACGTGGAATTATCCTAATTGAATCCAGTCTGTACACACCCACATAGTCTTGAGAAGAGGTCTAATCTAGTCATCCAAAATAAGTGAATACACCTGTGTGGGCGTGTAGGGCCGTTTACTAATTACATTTATTTATAGCGAGGTGTCACAAACACCTCAGTTCCACTGTTGTTTTGTTGCAACAAAAGTGTTAAAGGGATTTAATGGGAGTTATAGCTATTAAAAGGCATTTAATAATACTCTAACTATATGGGATCATAAATCTTCCATCTAGTTGTACTGGGTTTGTCCACGTCACACTCAAAGCAGGATGTTTTAATGTTTTTTGTATGCATGTGTCTTTTTACAGTTCCGTGTCTCCAGTTGTTCGCCTGGGTAGCAGACAGAGAACAGCAGTGTTACAAGGTGCCTCGCCCTTGTGAGAAAGTGTGCCCCTGTAATAATAATCCTATTTTAATCTGCCTCCTGGGGTTATGTGTCCTGGATTATCAAATATGAAGAATGCTGCTAGGGATGGAAGCTGAGACACATTGAATCAGTGGCAGTTTAAAGAGACATAACACTGCAAAACCATGTTAGAAACTATGTGTAGAGCAGTTGTTATTAGATTCCCAACCTCAAAGAAGGAGAGTTTCTTTATAGAATTATATGAAAGAATAAAATCTACTTTTTTAATATCTTATTACTGATGTGAAGGCCAAAGATATTATGGATCAATTTGAGAGTTATGAGTCATGAGCATGGTCAATTTTCCTTTTATTTAAATTTATTTTTGATTATATAACACTTGATTTTAAATACTGACCGATAAAGTTAAGGTGCCATTTTTTCCAAAATAATGAAAACAATTATGGTTTTGTTCAAGATTCATACGATTCTAATCCAATACACGTCTTTTTGACAAATTCAGTGAATATCTCCTCATGGTCCGCTAGCTGTCCGTTCTGTGTGTGCAGCCCTGGATCTGTAAAAGGGAAATAAACAAAGCGGCTCGGACCGAGCTACACAACATTATTCCAGCCATGAATTGTGTGTTAAATTATTTGCCCATGGACATTTAGCTCAGAAGACATGCTGTTGTTGTGATGTTAGCTATAATAGCAGGAGAGTTGTGAGTATCGCTGTCTGGAGCTGCTGTGCTGGCTCTGGGAAACCGTCTCCGACAGTTTGCTGAGCCACAACCTAGCTAAAGTTAGTTACATTGTGTTGTTGTTCGCTCTATATCATGGTATTCAACAGAATGACTTAAACCTATAGTGGTATCTTGCCATGCAGATCATTTTGGTTTCATTTGTTGAGGTTTTGAGATTTTCACCTCTGAGAAACCTGACGCTAACAATATAATGGAGGTGAATGGAATTTAGTTTTGCTGCTCAAAGCAATGAAAAATCATATTTGAAGAAAATTCAAGTAGTATCTCTCTGCAGTTTGGGTGGATAGACCCTTCAATATTTATGTTTTATTAGACAATATATGCTGAGGTGTGACTGAGAGATGCAAAACAAGTTCATGAGCATGTTCTTATTAAAGAATTTTGCAAAATGAACCTCAGCATAATGGAATTTTATTTAGAAAGATTCTACTTCTAACTGCATTTATTTATATCAGTTTTTTGGGGGACCTTTATAATCTGCAATTTGGGGATTCTCAGTCTGTCGTTTTCAAAAGGAAACTCTTGTTAAACAGAGGTATTTAGCTGAAACAGCCCTTTAAAGAGGAAGGAATGTGGAACCGAGTGTGAGGTGATTCTACATTTAGTTGACCTACAGCTTCTTGATATCATCACCATGGAAACAAAAGCACATCTGTTTCAGAATGGGAGGGATTTGTTGGTATCTACCTATTCCCACACACACACACACACACACATTTCTGTTGATGAACCTCTGACACAGCATCTCCATATCTCTATTACTCTTTGTGATTCTGTACTGACGGGCAGGTCAGTGGTTCTCTTAAAGAGACAGTGGGAGGAAGAGAAGGACAGTGCCCTTAGAGGTTGCATTGTCGAAGAAGCAGCAGGCTACAACCAAAAGGTTGCAGGTTCAGTCCCAGTCTTGGTTCAGGTCAGCATGTCACTTAGTGAAGCCACTGAATGTGTCCTCGCTCTGAATGAACCCAAAATGATCCAAATGTGCTTTGACCTTTTGGTTTATTCTCCTTCGGAATAAATGCTGAAGCTGTTTGTTCCCCATTCGGAGGAGAGTCTGGAAATTTATAAAAATGACAAACAAACATTAACTTGGAAATGTCAAACCTTATTAAGTCAGTCGACACACCTGTAATTGAGTTTGTTTTGAGTTCACACTGGAGGTTCTTGTTAAAGCAGTTGTTCATTTTGGTGACTCTAACTCACATCAAAATTCATCTTCGTTGTTTTACTTCAGTAAACTGCACCGAACACGCTCATGTTTACTAACCTGGATGGTTTGTGAAGCTCCACAGCATTCATGACATACAGTATGAGGTCCAGTTGCTGTCTTGACTAATGATGTTCATGATCAATGATTTGTTTGAGAGCTCTTAATGACCATCAAAAAATATAATTAAAGTCATAAGGTGCAGCGAGCTGCCAGTCACTGATGAAAACAATGAATGAGTTACCTGTGTCTTCATAAGCCTCGATGCTTACACCTCTTAGTTAGTTTGTAGTAAGTAATCGTCGGCACGTTTAATGTCCAGTGCTTGATTACCTGAGGCAACATTTGGGAGAAAGAGAGATAAAGATGCTACACCATTCAGAGCCTTGTAAACAAATAACATGTTGAAAATAAATTCTAAAAGAGACAACGAGCCAGTGTAAAAACATTAAAGTAGTACTGATGTATTCTCTCTTACTCCTCTTGGTTAACACTATGGCGGTTGCATTTTGTACAAGCGGACCACTGATTTCTTGGGTTGTCCAGCTAAGAGTCAAGACAAGAGGAAACCAAAGCATGGCACAAATTTTGGCACTTTTTAAAAGAAGAATGTCTGGTCACTTCTGTTGCGAGGCCACCTCATTTTCCTCCATCACTGATTAGACAAATGTATTTTTCCTTAAAAAAAGTAACTGTGAAGGCACTCAGACATCTTTATCCCATCAGGACAATTAGCTGAGCTCAGTGCTGAAAACAGTCAGCACAAGGCCATCAAGGTGACATCTTCCTCTCATATTCAGAGTTTACATTATATTCATAAATGCAGGTGCAGCTCCATGTTAGCCGTATAAAAATATTTGAATCTATGCTCATCTGCTTTGTGTTTGTGTATGTGAGCTTATATACACATGTTAATGAGCGCATGTGTGTGTGTGTCATGGCGGGCATGTGGTGTAATGCATTTACGAGGCGTTGCATCCACATTCGTTGGTTGAATCTGATTAGCTTTAATAACAAAACCGACAAGCAGCATATTCCTCAGCTCCCTCCCCTTGTGCTAAGGCGGTGACGAGGACCAGATTCCTCGGGCCTGACGCTGAAATTAGATCAGACCAATCTGGAGAGAGTGTTTGAAGGCTCGCGCAAATAGACGTGCAGAGAAAGGGGAGAGATAACGGCGACAGGGAATCATCTGATTATGGAAATAATTAGTTGTCATGGATATCAGTCATCGTTTGATGTGATTGGGTGGATTTATACAGCTCGGGGAAGCCTCGGATGGTCGGTTGAGAGGGAGCAGAGGGGGGAAGACGGATAGAGAGACACATTTCTTTGCTTTGGCGTAGTGATGCGGCACTGGCTCGCATCTGTTCTGTCAGACTGTGATTACTGACAAACACTTTGCTTCCACTTCACAGTTTACACTCATTCCAACAAGATAATCCCTGTAGTTCTGCATTTTACTAACTCTAACAAAATTTGTAAAATTGCTGAAAATTGTCATAAATTTGTCAGAAAACAAAAGGCAGGCATAAGGGCAAAGGTTCAAACACACTCATACACTCTTTGCATTCACTCATGCACTGTAGCTTTATGTAATATTTTTCTTTTTCAGCTTTGTTTGAAGTAAAAACAAAACTGCAGTAGCTTTCTCTGACTTCCTGTTTCCTGTTTCCTGCTGCAGAGGAAGGCGAGTACTTCCTGAAGGTTTTGATTCCCAGCTATGCCGCGGGTTCGATCATCGGGAAGGGAGGTCAGACCATCGTCCAGCTGCAGAAAGAGACCGGAGCCACCATCAAACTGTCCAAATCCAAAGACTTCTACCCCGGTAAGACACCACTACTGCTGCTGCTTCAGATGGATGGCTGATGGGTTGGGAAAGTAAAGGAAAACTTCATTCTTAGATACTTTTACACTGTTATTTTACAGTTTTCGAAATCAATTTTTCATTTTCGTCAGGCATCCTCAAAAAGAAATAATGAGTACTACATATAACATATCTTAAGATTCAGATCAAAACAGAAAAGCAAAATATTGCTCAATACAACAATACAAAAAAAGGAATAATATGAACTTAATACTTTTTTGTGTAACTAGTTTTCCTCAACATGCTGAACATTCTGTCATATTGTGTACATTTGGCCATACACACAAAAATAAGAAAATATGCCATCAAATATCAAAGTGCCTGCACAACAAATGCAAGATGCATCACCAATACTTTTTTAAACAGTGCTGAAGTGTTATAAGGTGGAGTTTTGCTTCATCAGCAGAACAATAAATATACATTTGAACAGTGATAGATGGATGAATGGGTCACTGGTGGATGTGGATGGATGAGAAGCAGTGAAATGAACAGGAAAATTAATGAATTTGGGGATGGATGGATGGATGGACTGATGGATGGATGGAGAGGTATGTAGAACATCTATTGATCCATTTATCCATCTATCCTTTTAAAGGAAGTGAAGGATGGAGGGAGTGTGTTAGGATGAATACATGGATCAGTGCAAAGTGTTTTGACCCATTAACGAAGCATTTCATTATCTCAGTCTTACATACATATACACACTATAACAAGTTGTCTGAGTTTTACTGCTGAGTGGCATCTGAGTGAGTTTCCTTCATCAGAACCGCTGACCTCCTGCTTGATTATGCACTGACATTGACAGTTAGAGCCTCGTTTCAATGCTGTGGGATAGATTTATGTATTTAGGATGGCTACGTTGTCCATGTGTGTGTGTGTGTGTGTGTTGCCCTAAGTTTGTGTTGACTGAGGTTGTGAATCATCAAGGACAGAGGGGCCTTGACTGGGCTCACATTGCACCCCCCCACCAACACACAAACACACACACACACACACAGTCCACCAGAGATCAGGATTACAGGATCTGAAGTGAAATTGTATTTGTCTAAACTCTTAATGCTGCCCTGACGTGACATGTGACTGGAGCAATGAGGAGAGGGGGCTGTGATAAGTGTGTGTATGTGTGTGTGTGTGTGTGTGTGTGTTTGGGTGTCAGCCCAAAGGTTTAGATTGTTAGTTTGAGCTGAAAGAGACCTAATGGATAGCAGCATGCATTTTCTTTATAACTAAACACACATGAAAGTGCTGCAAATGCAGCCATGTGTCCTATAAAATACATGTATATACTTTGCTAAATATGTTTTAACGAAAACATAATTTATTTTCCCTGGCTATATTTTCTGCAATCAAGAGCATCCTTGTGACATCTGTATAAATCACAAAAGTAGTAGGGAGGAGGTGGGGATGGATTAGGGTTAGGCTAAAACTCCTGGGCAGGTTAGGGAAAGATGGTGGTTTGGTTAAACACTGAAAAAGCCAACTTGTCCCATCTTGTGCTTCAAGTCAGCGCTGACTTTTTCAGTACTTAACCACAAGACCACAATCTTTTCCTAACCTTAACCAAGTGCTTAGAGTTGCCTAAACACAACCATAAAAACATTATTCAAGCATTAGTTGCCAGGAGTTGATGTTGTTGTAAGATCAATTTAATACATTGAGAGTGAATGTTTTACAGGTTGGGAGTTTGCAAGTTTTACCACACATGAACTTGTTTGCAAACTGCATTTCCAGAACTGAGAAGAATATTATGTGAAATATAACATGCATGTGTCTTTCTGTGGTTTGACTCCTTCTCAGCCTCAACTTTGTAAAACCTCAAACCTCGTGGAAAAACAATGTTGCGTCCAGATTTAAGTGCCTTCATATGCATCCAGTTCAGCTGTGTGTACTCAGTGGCAGGCTGGCAGGTGGCAGATTATTCAGTGTGGTGAAACATATTAAATGACCCAAATCTATTACTACGATGCATACTTTTTCTCATTGAAATAATATTTGCAACCTCCAGGGTTCCTGTAAGAAGAAAAAACAACCACCGGAGGTAAAATTACAGTCACTTGCTCATTCTTAAACAAGGCATCAGCAGTCGTACTTAACAATCCCACCTCCAGTTAAACTCCCAGCCACTTTCCAGTGTTGTCGTAATGCCTGCGGAGTCTCTGATGTAATCTATGCCCCCAAGCCAATCACAGCATGAGATTTCTCTAACTCTGCTAGAGATTTGTCGGACACACAGTGTGCCGCTCTTAAATATGTTTCAGAGCTTCAGCCTGGAATTCATGTTGGAAATTCATGTTGGTTTATGTGTAAAGGGACACACAGAGCTGCTGGATAACTATTTTAATGAGACAGAAGACAAATAAAGTTTTTTTTTGTTTTGTTTTTTTTTACAATCAGCTATTTCCCATGTTTATGACACTAGCCCAAAATGTGTTGGTTTGTATAACAAAACTTTGCTGCAGTCTTGGCCAAGACTCTCCAGAGACAATCCTGATGAAATGAAGTTCAAAAAGAAATTAAAAATGTAAATAGTAAAAAAAAATTATAATCATCAATACCTAAACACAAATTTTAAGCTTCACTTTAGGCTTGTATAGATTAAATTTTCACTTTTTTGCATCCGTATTTTACGCACAAAGCTTTTTTTCTGCTTTAACAACAGTAGAGAAGAAAAGAAAATGCAGGCAATGCTTTAGTTCTGGTGCCTCACTTTTACTTTGAATTAAATGAAACATACTAAGTTTTTGGCTGTCTGAAACATGTCATTCAACATTGTGAATAACTTTCCTATAAAGCTACATTTCACATCATCCTTTCCTCTGTTCAGCCCAGCTGCATTAACACTCTTTTTTTCCTCTACTTTAAACTCCACCATGGTCTCCAAGTATTTATTTGGTTTGAAATTCAGCTCTCATTCTTGTTGTCTTGGTGCGTGTGTGTGTGTTTAAAAGTGTGTGAATGTGTGTATCAGTTCAATGTTGGGGTCTGCAAACAAGCCGCCGTTGTTTGACACCGGCACACGAGACTCCTGAAAGCTCTGCCAGCTAGAACAGATGCAAGGTGCAAGAGCCTCCAAGAAGCACACACACACACACACACACACACATGCTTGCATGCATGCAAACATATGTAAAGGCACTTGAACACAATGATAAATATACTGACAAAAACGTAAACATATACAGTAAAAAACCTTACATAAGCACATAATTCCATAGAGTTTGCAAGTTTGCACACTTCCACAGAGGAAGTGCATATAAATCTCCAAAAATATTCCTAAACACACATGTACACACACACGCATATATACACACAGACATGGTTTCCAATCTCCTGGGGTTTGTTCGCCAAAATCACTGCAAAGCTGAGAAGAACTGCGAAGAAAAAGAGGGGAGGAAGGGAGACAAGTGAAAGAAGCAAAGAAAAAAGAAAGAAAGAGAGGGTTGTATGGGCCCCAGTCTAGAAGGGAGGACTGAAGAAGCAGTGTGTGTGTGTGTGTGTGTGTGTGTGTGTGTGTGTGTGTGTGCACCCTTCCTAAGCACTGAAGGGGGCATCTGTATGCAAATGAGACACGGTTCTTCCTGGGTGACAAATCAAAAGGCCCACCTGCTGCAAGGGCCCGTCTGTGTGTGTGTGTGTGTGTGTGTGTGTGTTGGGAATAACAGGGCCAGTCAAATGAACAGAGTAGAGAGTTGCTGCTGTGTCTTGGCCAAAGCGTCTCATTCCTCTCCTCTCACTCCTCGGAAGACATTAGTCGCCCTCCTTTCCTCCCCCCTCCTACCCCTCTCCTCTCCCACATGAACACACACACACCATCCCAGCTGTCATGGAAAACCTGGCAGAGGTCACTTGAAGTTTTGGGAATTTTATCTTAATGTCATGGGAAACATTAAATAACCTAAGAAAAAGTGTAACTTTGTCATTGCAGGTTTGGTCCAACTTTTAACACTTTAAACTTCCTCTTTTCAAAATAAAAGCTGTTCATAGGTTTGATTGATGCAGCCTGGTGTAAGGTATGCTTGACTGGAGGCTTTAAAGGAATAATAATAATCCAGTTAAAGTGATCTTGAGAATTCTGCCAAAGTCCCACGGAGCGAAAGTTGCATCGAGCCAAAACAAGATGTGATCCAGCAACAAGAAAATCTAATATTTCAACACAAACGCTAAAAAATGTGAGTTACTTTCCAAAATGTTGATCATTATTTGAGACTAAAATAAAGCACCTCTGGCTCTTACACAGATTCTTTATCACAAAACTCTAACAGTGTTTGGCAGCATTTTAAGTAAAGAGAGTTGGTGAAATCTCAAGCTGGATCCTGCAGATTAGAACTGTTGAAAGATGAAGTTAAGATAAAAAACAAAATTCCCCAATTTGGATTTTTACAGTAAATATAACATTTTTTTAAATTAACTCCATAATTGTCCCCTGGGGGAAATGTATCTGCTGCAGCAGCAAAGTTAATGTGACAGGAGGGACGCAGTGTGGAGAAACAAAAGAAAAACGTGTGTCTAAAAATAGAAAATCCAATGAGCAGTGGAGACAATGAAAATCAACGTAACAGGATGTAAACAACTGTGAGGTTAAAACAAGAATTTCCAACAGATGCAGGGGGATTGAATGAACACACAGCACAGGGAAGGATATACATTCTTACAGGTATTGATTTTAGTTTGATTTATTCATATTTATTCACTGAACAGATTCTACAAACTAGAGAATCAGGATGGAAAAATAATGAAGAAAATGTATGAATCTGAGTAGAAACTCATGACCTTGTCTTACCCTGTTCTCCTTTCCTCAGCCTACATGCCTCCACTCATATATCACACAGTTCTCCCTCCATCCCTCTTTTCCTCTGTCTCCTTCCCTCCCTCCTTCTCTTAGACCTTCCTTCCCTTTTTATTCATGCATCCTTCGATCCAGCTCCATCTCACCCATCAATCATTTGTCCCTCCCTCTTTCTTCTGTTGCGTTATTGCTTTACCACCTCCCTCCCTTTACTTCCTCTCCGTCCTTCCTCTCCCCTCCTTCCCTCCGACTCTCCCTCCATCCCATCTATCTGGAGAATAGTGCAGCAGCAGCACTTAAGCCGACGACCAATTAGCAAGGAGCAGCAGTACGGGGGGACGAGACAGGCCACCATTCATCCTCACACACACACACACACAGCGCTGTGCGACCCACCATTCACTGTTATGGCACAACAGATTTATTACATACCCATACAGTACAAGGCAGTGCCGCTTCCAAATATAGCTTCTCTCTGTCTCGCTCTCTTTCTATTTGTTTCTCTCTGAGCCAACTGGATACGAAAGGACATAACAGTATTTTATGACAATGCTGCATCTGCAGCGCTGCAATCAGCAAAAAAAATAACAAACTAAAAACCCTTTCCATGTAGGTATAAGGACATAAAACTGACTCTATGTGTTTGTGTGTATGTTTATTTGTGAGTTTGTGTGAGAGAGAATAATGCTGCCATGTTAACAAGCGCAGACAAAAGATACGCTGTATTATCACTTTATATTCTCACTTCTGAAGAAAATGGAATTATTCAACATTTTGGGAAATACTCAGAGAGGTGGATTCAGGATCTGTTGAACTGTGCCTTTAATAGGTTTCAGTGGCTCAGGTGACACCGACTCATCAGCATCATTATCTATCATCATTAACTATAACAGCATTAATTACAGTACTTGTAAAAACGAATACTAAATGTGAGGTTACATCATTTACAGTGATATAATATTACAATGTGAGCCCCTACTCCACTTTCATGTATTTATCCCAAACATTGTGTTTGTTCAGGGTGTCTGCAGGTGCTTACAGAGTGTTTTATGTTTAAATATCAGAAGCTGAGGTCTCCAACAGTCTTAATTATGAATCACTGTCGCCCTCGAGCCTTTACTACAGTTTCTTAGGCCTTAAAAAGGTTGTTTTTTCTTCCTGCTGTACTTTCTCCCCAGAGGCTCTCTTTGTGGTGAAATTAGTCTTAACTTTCCTTTCATTTTTGCCTTAAATAGGTCTTGAATAGTATTAAATGTAACTTTGTTAATAGCTTTGCAGGTAATAATTTCTCTAAAGGTAAACAACATAACCAAGTACAATGACTGTAAAAGAATCTTAAACTGCACTGCTACTTCTGATATTTCAGAAAAGTGCAGCTTTTGTTCAATAAGCAGCCAGTAATGAATAAACTTGTGCGACAGCTGCATTTGTTGGTTCATCAGTTTGTGAAGAGAACAAACACAGCCACTGCCATTCCACATAAAATATTCATTCACGACACCTGTTTCATAATTAGAATCGACCCGCTTTCCTCCTCCTCTGCTCCACGATGCTGAGATATTGACCTCCGGTCAGACACAGGGGCAAAGCCATGAAGACAAACTAAAAGCTGGAAATGAATTAGTATTGATGCTGTCAAAGTTTCCTTCTTCTGTCCTGTTGCAGTTTTATGGCTACAGCTCACTTTCAGAGCCTCGGGGTTGAGTGTCACAGCAGACAGACGCTGAGATAATAATGTGAGAGTTGACTTCTTAGAAAGTGTTACTGATGTTGGAGAGCAGAGATGGAGGCAAATTCTGCAGCATTTTTGCACGGGTTACTCTGAAACTTGTTTCAGCAGTAATGATCAATCCAAAACATTTTTAAGGATTCCTTCATATCAATCATGTTTGGAGCCGTTTATCTGACTTCTTAGCTGCTCAGTCCTTTTGTGTAGTTTGTCTGTTTGGGGGAGAACTCAGGTGACACCATTTCATTTCACTGGGACACCTGAAGCAGGTCTGAGTCCTCGTCACCAAAACAATATTACTTGGTTAAAAAAGAACCTTTCTGGACCAGTTACAAGAAGTATGAGCCTTAAAAGTGCAGTTCTTGCTGAGCTTAAAGAAACTGGAACTAAACTTGTTTTATGACTTTCTGACCTCATCCTCTGAGTTACCAAAACATCCAGTGAAAGTGTCGGTTGTGAAATCATTCAGTCATTGTAATCTTCTCTTCCTACTCTGCAACGTGAACCTTCATTTAACCAAATACAGAAATGCAACAAAAAGAATCTGTGATCTGAAACAAAGAGATGCCGTCATCAGTAGTAGAGTCTAAACACTTGAGAGGAATGTATCCTTTTCTCTGTGTGTGTGTTGATAATAATATCATTATCTATTTGTGCCCGGGTACTGCAGCAGTGACTTCACCACCACATATAACCCACTTCAGTGAGTCCAATTTAAACTGAATCTTGATTGTTAATGAAACGCCTTGACGAACGAGGACCACATGTTCGGATTTTACTTACTTTCATGCGACGCAAAAATGAAACCAATTAGTTTCTCATTAGCAACTGCGAAAGCACTGCACTGCACTGACTGATCAACTGAGTGTATATAAATATATATATATATATATATATAATTTCCTTTTTTTGTTTTTTTTCTTTCTCTATGGTCTGTCTCTCTCGCTCTCTGTCTCCTCTGCCTGTCCTCTCTCACAGTGTGCCACCATTTTAGAGCTTTGTCTTTAATCCCACGCCATGATTGCAGTTTTCAGTATTTAATATCCCATCTGCACACATACACAGACACACACACAAAACCAGCACACATCTGTCGCAAAAGGCCCTATGAACCAACATACTAACACATACCTGACTCACAAACACACACACACACACACACACACACACACACACACACTGCTTCCAGCCTTTATCAACATTACTGATTTCAGCGCCCTAAGCCTCTTATGCAGCTCTAAGCTCTCAGACTGAAAGATGGAAAACTGCAATATTACATATCACAGACACTCATAAACACACACAACTGTAATGAATTTCCTGTTTGTTAGCCATTTCCCCTCTTCATTAAGCGACTTATTCATTACAAATGTCTGCTGTTTATCAGTTATAACAAGATGATTTCCACTAAATTAGATTCCTACTTAGGTTCCGTCTGAATTTGTCAAATTATTGCGTCAAATTGACGCCAGTTAGAGTGTCTGCAGTCTGTAGCTTGAGCGTCACAGCTGATCAGAGCTCAGCCAAAATTTAAACCCCTCGCCTGCCTGTGTTATTACTTTATTAACAATATTTGAGTCAGAAAAAAGATTCAAGATCAACACATTTCTGATTTATGGCATGGTGTTTACATGGAGCACACCTTGGGCTCCAGGATGCCTTCAGCTAATTTTGATTATTTATAATCAGTGTTAGTGATTTTTTTCTTTGGCACTGACAGCACTAAACTAAATGTGCATCATCCTGTTTGGGGACTAAAAACTACCAATTTGGCTACATCTGGCATAATTAAATCATACAGATGTCAATTAATGTGATAAATAAACAGATAAATAAATATGCTGTAAATAGTGATTATTGATCTTGATTGCTTTTTTAATTAATTTGATTAACCATTTGGTTTAGAAAATGCCTGAAGATATTGAGAAATGCCGGTCACAAGTTCCCCAGAGAGATGTCGTCTTAAAAGGTCACCTTTTGTCTGACTTATAGTCCATAACCCAAAAACTGTGGATTTACAATGACATGAAACAGAGAAAAACAGGAAATCCTCACATTTGAGAAGCTGAAATCAGAGAGTGTTTGACATTTTTACTTAATCGGTTAATACAATTTTCAATCAACAAATCCATTAATCAACTAATTCTTTCAGAACTCTAATAAATTAATAAACAGATACTTGTTATTTGCAGTGAATTTATTGGTGCAGAGGACGCTAAATCAAAGTGATCACAGTGCTGAAACATTGACAACACTTCCTTTTTTATATTTGATTGTGTGTGACGTCAGCCAGCAGGCAGACAGACTGAGTAATGCCTCAGTACCAGTCAGTGCCACGCAGGCTGACAGACCATCATATCGCAGCACTCCGAGAGAGTCAGACTGCAGCTACAACACTGCCATCACTCTCACAGGCCTCCATAAGAGGCAGGAATGTTATTTAGATTTGAACAGCAGCAGCTTTTAAAGAGGAGGTTAATCTGTTGATCCACAATGAGATATGTTTGGAAATGATGACAGCAGCTTTTAAAAAATAAAAAGATCAACAGCATGAAAAATAACCATTAAGTTATATTTCAAAGTAAAGTTAGCAGCCGGTTGCTGATGTTATCTGGTGCACATGTACAGGCTGCATCATCAGTTTTCTCATTTTTTTCCTGTGATATGATCTTTATAGCATTGAAATATGATACAAAGATGATACAACTTGCTTATTTTATGCACACATGATATCACTTACAATAAAATCAAACATGTGTTTGTCTTTGTTTGCTGTATATATATATATATATATATATATATATATATATATATATATATATATATATATATTCAACATATATTGAATGGCAGCCTACAGAGGATGAATTCTCTTTTTTTCCTCATATAGATACAGTTTGGAGTAGAGGAGCTCTGTAGTTGAAAAGGTCAAATTAGAAGTGGTGGAAGCTTGTTGCTTCTCTCTAAAGTGCCTTTCTGAGTGTGTTTCTGTGTTCGGGGGCTCCGGTGGGAGTTGAACCCTGAACCCTGGCGGGGTTACTGATGTTCTCCAACATGAACTCGTGCAGAATGCGACCCCTCACCCCGAGCAGGGTTAATACCACATATGCACGTACAGCTCTGACAAACAACCTCAAAGTCACACTCAAACCACTTTTTTTACCACTTTTTTTTTTTTACCTCAATCTAGATATATAAAATGTCAAAATATTAGCAACACCTTAAAATACAGTGCAATCCAGTACAATGGCACCACGAACTGCAGCCTTAAAAATGACCAGAGTTGAATCAACACCTCTCTGATACAATGTTAATAAAAAAAATGAAACTTTATATGCTTGACGAATATTTGTTGCAACGCTGTTAAATTTAAAATTTGCATTAAATTGCACAGGTGTTCCTTTTATTCTGTCCACCCAGTCTGTAGGAAAGCACTGCTTCTATAGTGGTGAACTAAAATGCAACAGTATACGATCTCAGCAATTACTTTGACGAGTACAATGTTATCATAAACACTACAACTGATAGCCAGAGCTACATGAATAAACCCCAAATTGTCATGAACCATAGTTTTCCTTTAAAGCAGCTATAATCGATATTTTTATAATCACAATATATCAAATGACAACGTGAAAACAATGTGACACTGTGAAAGGAGTTACTTACAGAGAATAATTACCTGAATCTGCAGCTTTCCTCAGCCTAATGGAGCTTTATTTCAAGTGGCGGCTCATTGTTTGCTGTCTGGCCCACAACTTTACTGTTTTGGTTTGCGCTCACCGTCATTTTCGGTCGCAGCAGGCAGCTGTTTTCAGCGAAAAAGCTCTAAAATCCCACTGTACACTACCTGCTCAACAGCAAACATCAGACAGACACAGTTAGAGACTACTGATGAACATAGTCTAACAGCTAAAGAGACATATTTCCCTCAGGAGTTGGTGGAGACCAAAAACAGAGCTAAAAGTGAATCATGGACTTCACCAGGTGGCCAAACACGACTCCAAATGAGTTTGTTAAAAGGTGATAATATGTTAATGTTGTGTTCACAACTTGTTTCCACTGCCCCAAGTGGCCAAACAAAGTTTTAACAGTTGTAATTTATTTCTGTCTACACTTGTGTGATAGTTATGTATCTATCTATGTATGTTATGTAAATCTAATTTCACGCTCAGATTATCTGCAACCTTTGTATGTGACTCGTAGCATACGGATGTCAGACAGGACAGGTTTAGTGTGATTGTCAGGTGCAGAGCAGTTACTTTGGGCCCTCTTGACCCCCCTCCTCCACATAGTGACTCCCTCACCTCTGCAGCTCTCGGGCCATATCAGTCCGCTGCTGCCTGCAGACAGGCATGGCTAATCCATCTGCACCACATCTGCCACAGGGACATGGCGTCAAGATAGACCCACCTGCTTTAATGTAGCCTGCATTTCCCTTTTCTGTTTTCATTCTCAGATTTCCTTTTCTTCCTAACCTGACTGTAATTCTGTCTCTGTCTACGGTAGCCTCAGGATTCAAAACAGCAGAAATGATAATTAGAAAAGAAGAAGTTAGAGATCAATATTGGTTTTCCTTCACCTCAGTGATCTCTCTGGCCCTCCATTTGCTGCCTTTGTGTTTAGACTTTTAATAAGGGAGTTTTGAGGGTCCCAGCGAGGCCAGCCATAAATAGAGCAGCAGGAATATGGCCGGCCTGCCCGCACATCAATTCTGCACCGAGTGCGTGTGTGTGTGTGTGTAAGTGTGTGTGTGTGTAAGTGTGTGAGAGAGAGAGTGAGAGTGTGTGTGGGTGTGTGTCCTTGGGAAGTGGTAGGATAATGCAGTCTGTCAGTGAAATATGACTGTCATAAACCCTCTCAAACACTTTCACTGCCTCTCAACACTCCCACAGTGCATACACACACTCACTCACAAACACACACACCCTTGGGATAATCACCATTGATCAGCACTGCAGGTCTGAGTGTGTGTGTGTGTGTGTGTGTGTGTGTGTGTGTGTGTGTGTGTGTGTGTGTATTTACTTGCTGAGATAATTGTGGACATAAGAAAACTTGAATCTCATTTGTGGTGTTCCCTCAAGCTGTTGACGGAGGACAAGAGACAGAACATCGTCCTCATCCTCATAAAGTTCTTGAATAGTGACCAGTAAACTAATTATGATTTTTAAAGGATTAATCCACAGCTTTTTAGCTAAGAAAAACATAGCACTGCATTGATCAACTCAGTTCATGAAAGCTTTTATGTTAAGAGCTCAGTGTTTCATGTGTCTCTCCTCCGGGAAAAGAGTCCTCTGGCAAGCAGCAAATGAATCGTTTTTATGGTTCCAGTTTATTTGGAATAATCAAAAGAAGAACTGGGTAGTTAACATGAGCAGCGATGGTCAACAGGATGCTCTGACTGACAAGGCGCCTCCTACAGAAACTCAAATTTAAGCTACAGAGAATCAAGAGAATATTGTGTTTGCATGCTAACTTGTTCTAAAATCAGCTTTTATCATCAAATATTCTAAACATTTTTTTCTTAGAATTGTTTTCATTATTTTATTAAAAATATATTATCACTATATTAAACCTGGCAAATTTATTGAAGCTATTAATTCTTTGTCTTCCACCCCATGAATCATTGTGCGCCCCCCCAGGCTGAGAGCTGTTGTGATGAATGGGATTCACTTGGATTCACATCTATAAGCCTTATCCTTTAATATTAGATACACGCAGACAGCTCACAGCCAAACAGGAGAAGTCATTTGTTTTCTTGATGACAGAACAAACCTGAACAAAAAGTTGATTTCAAATAGCAAATTTTGTACTTGTGTAACAAACAAAGAACCTCCTTTACAGCACTAAAATAATTGTTTTTTATTATTTGGTGTAGGACAATTTTTTTCTCATTTTCGCATCTTGGACATTTAGCGGCTACTTGTATCCACAACTACAATAAACTGAGTAATTCCCAAATTACCAGCAAATGCAGCAGGTTTTTTTTTTAAATTGCGATGACAGCAAATGTCGGCTTGCAGCCATCTCAGTCAGGTCTGAAACAGACTCCAAAAAAACCAAAACAAAAAACAATGCAGGCATACTGAAGAGATTCCCACCTAGAATAAGGAACATGGACAGCAATTTTGTTGTTTGCTTGTGTGTGTGTGTGTGTGCGTGTGTGTGTGTGTGAGAGAGAGGAGAGAGAGAGGAGAGAGAGAGAGTCCACCTGCCACTCACAGCATCATGGCGCCCTGCAGCCACTCAAACTGCAGCGTCATTGTAAAGGCTATTCCTGTCTCTGTCGGGCCCAGCTGAGGTGCATCTCTCTGGGTGAGGGAGCCACCGCTGCTCCCAGGCTCCACTGAGGCCTCCAGCCTGACAGGACACACAGCTCAGAGGCATCTGCACTCCTGTTTGAAGCTGTTAAATACATTCTGCAGTGATTCACTTCCAGGTCTGTTTTAAGATGTGGAAAAGTCATTTTCCAACAAGAAGGCTTCCGACAGCTAATCTGCAGAGTTTGTCGCTGAGTTTGTTTCCATTAACACTGTTTCAATATTTCAATATTTCAATCACAGCAAGGATAATCTGATTTCAGCTAAATCTTTTCATTTGTTGGGGCATATAAATGCATCAGATTAGTGTTATTTTTCAAGCTGTGCAGATCAAAGGTCACCAGACACAATGACCTGGATGCTGTGTTTGAAACCAAACAACAAGGAAAATAAGTGGTGGCTTAATGCTACAAATATGAAAAGAAATCTTAGAAGTAACTAAGAGGTTCAGTAAACAAAGTAAAGCACTGCTGATAATGTTGTTGAAGTTGGTCATTTGTTCTTGTGTGTGTCTGCACCGGTCCAGCTGTGCAAGTGTGTGTGTGTGTGTGTGTGTGTGACAGATTGAAGAGCCCAGTCAGCACATAGAGAGGAGGAGGAGGAAGGGGGAGGAAGAGGGGAAGGGCTGAGTGAAAGAGAGAGTGAAATAAAGAGGAGAAAGGAGAGGGCAGCAGGAGGAGGAGCAGTTGAATGTGCAGAGGTTTGCATGAGCTCTGAGGGTTTCCAACTGTCACAGACAATAGGTGGAGGCAAGGCGATCTGTATGACAATAGGCTCTTTGACCCCGGTCAGGCTAGCTGGGGGAGGACGGGGGAGGGAGGGTGTCCCCATCTGCCTCAGAAGAGAGAGAGAGCGTGTGTACATCTGTACTCTGCAATCTGTGTGCAAAACTGTGTCATTGTTAAATCTGTATGCTCATGTGTATGTGGCGCATGTGTTTTTGTGCACAGGGACAGAATACTGGAGCTACTGTTGCTCTTTAACGTGCACAAAATGAATATTCACTTTGATTTATTTGTGCAAATTTTAGAGTTTTTACAGTCTTTACCACATTCACCATAAACAGCTAATGCACCATTCACACAGATATTAACTGTAAGAACTTGCACTGACCATGTGGACCATGCATATCTTAACTATGATTAAATCTAAAACTACTGGCATCACTGTTGTTGTGCAGCAGGTGCAACCTACAGGCGATGCAACAGTGAATTTTTATTTTACTGTATTAGAACTTGAAGATTAATAAAGACGCTTTCTTAAATTACAAGCAGCACTTACATGTGGAAGCTACAGTGGGGAATGCAGGAAAGTTGTTTGACTGGGAGATAGATGACAACAGTTGGTTAATATTGTTTTCATTGTGACCCCTTGATGACCCTTCAGAATCTTCCACAACCCACTGGTGGGTTTGTGAACCAGACTTTGAAAAACGTCTCAGGCAGAGTCTAAATCAGCAGAGTTTAAATGATGGATGTCTCTCTCTCTCTCTCTCTCTCTCTCTCTCTCTCTCTCTCTCTCTCTCTCTCTCTCTCTCTCTCTCTCTCTCTCTCTCTCTCTCTCTCCTGTCACCCAGCTACTTGGATCTGTCAGTTCTTCTGACAACGCTCCTCTCTATGAGCTTGGCTAAGCAACATGGCTCGGCCCTCTTCATAAAACATCTTTATCATGTACAGAGATAGTGCACACACGCACACACACATACACAGTGCAATTTCAGCTCGTTTGGCTGCAGAATATTGCCAGCGCTCTCTCTTTTCCCATAAATAGCAGACATAGCTAGATTTGTCTCTGTGTCACCATGGCGATTTGCTGCTTTCACGACCTGCTATGACGATAGTGCATGAGTGTGTGTGTGTGTGTGTGTGTGTGTGTGCGTGTGCGTGTGCGCGTGTGCGCGTGTGTGCACGCATGTGTGTGTATGTGATGCAGGTTTGTAGAGGCACAGCACGACAGCTACCACATACACACTCACCGCCACCCCCATCAGACAAAGCAGAGAATTGTGGGACTGCACACCCGTTGCCTTGGTGATGAGAATCAAAGTGACAGCTCTCCTACAGGAGGACCCCCCCACCACCACCACCACCACCTCCTCCTCCCTTCCTTCCATACTCCCTCTCTCCTCCCTAGCAGGTGTAAGAGAGCGAGAGAGACAGAGAGATGTCTTTCTTCCCGTCTTGGTCGGCTTCCAGATCCTCTCGCCTTCTGTCCTTGAGAGTCGCTGAAATAAGCAGCGCTGGTAGCAAGTTGAGGCTGTAATTTCTGTGTCAGCTTTTAATAACATCATAAATTGTGTATGCAGTGGCATATTGAGTAAAGCTTTTCTGGAAGTGCTGTTCACAGGGCATCATAAGACATTATTTACGCAAACTACATAACTACATCACACGATCGTACAGTAAAAATCTAATATGTAAAAGTTTTTTAATTCTATACAGGGCAGCTGTGATGACGTGATGTTAAAACTTTATTGCTTCTTTCATTTAGATGTTAATCTCTTAGTAAAACACTTGAAGTCAAATCAAATGCAGTGCTGATCAAACACTCTCACATACACAGCGACATATGTGCTCTGTTCTGATTGGCCCTCCACAACAATGACACTTAGCGTTGGTGGTAGTCATGGCAACATCCCTCTAGTTGCACAAAGGGGTCAGATCTAAAAGGTCTAAATCTGCTAATGTCTCTGAGTACCTCTCTCTCACACACATACACACACAGAAACACGCACACTCGCTGACACAGATGTGTGTGTGTGTGTGTGTGTGTGTGTGTGTGTGTGTGTGTGTGTGTGTGTGTGTGTGTGTGTGTGTGTGTGTCTTAAAGGAGCAGGTTCCTTCACTATAGAGTTGTGCTTTGTGTAGGAGTGGCATTCCCTTTAAGGAGGAGGAAGGTGAGTGCAGCAAACAAAGAGCCTCATTGAAGAGAGAGAGAGAGAGAGAGAGAGAGAGAACCAGTTGTGAAATTGCATTTCCTTTCGTCTTTACAGACCCCCAATCTCTGGCAAGGGGACAAAGGTAGCCCTCTGGGACCCCGTAACCCCTCTGTCTTACACATATACACACATACACTCACACACCCCTCCCTCACAAAAGAGCTGGTTCCACAGCTGCCCCAAATCCCCCATCCCACCACACTTCCATTATTTTTAATCCCCCAGTGAAAGCTCCCCCAATTCCCCCCCTTTTCCCATCACCCCCGCCCCCATACAGGCCCCGCCCCCCACCTCTCCAATGCATATACACCCCACCATCACCCCCTTCATCCCCATGATTAATCCCCCCCTCTCTTCCAGTCTGAGGTCCCACAAAGCCATCAGCTGTCTTATCGTCTCTCTGACACACCGGCTGGACTCTCACTTTAATTATGAAGCTCTGAGCCTGATTACTGTGTGTGTGTGTGTGTGTGTGTGTGTGTGTGTGTGTGTGTGTGTGTGTGTGTGTGTGTGTGTGTGTGTGTGTGTATTTTTAGCATGTCAGCATACATGTGTTGCCTGTCCTGTCACTAGACTGCGTAGTTATATGTACTGTACAGATGTGATGGTGTGTGTGTGTGTGTGTGTGTGTGTGTGTGTGTGTGTGTGTGTGTGTGTGTGTGTATTTATGGTCAGAGGTCAGACAGACAGCCAGGATTCAGTTGGTCACATGACTGGTGGATTCCCACAGAGAAAGGTGCTGATTGGCTGATGGGGTTCATGACCTTTGGCCCAGCAGTGATGACAGGTTGATATTTATCCTGTCTACCATCTGACAGCCTCTTTCTTTCTATCTTGCTCTATTGATTTTTGGGAGGTTTTTTTTATTGCATTTTTTGTTATTTGCTTTTTTTTTTATCTTGGTTGCTTTCTCCTTTTTTATTAAATTCTTTCTTGCTTTCTGCTTTTTTCTGTTTCAGTTTTTTCTTCAATTCAAAGAGTCTTTATTGGCATGAATGTCGACAAATTAACAGCACTGTCAATGCAGTCCTCAACTCTTTCAATACACGGTCACAACAAAAGAAAAGGGGGAAATAATTAGGCTACTAACTATTTTAGAAAATAATAGCCTATAGCCATATATCATATCAAGTGATGATAACAGTGTTGCACAAAATTAATCATTTGGACATTAAAACATCTCTTTCTCACTTTCTTTTTGTACAGTTTTCACCTAAAGAACTCCACTCTGTCATTTTGTTCTCGTCTGTTCAGAGTCTGAGTGTTTTCCAACAGCTATCAATTCTTTCATGTGTGTCACCTCATCAATAAACTTAAGCCACATTCTGTAAAACTCTGCTTTCATCTTCCTCCAGCCTGCAGCTGTCTGTTGTTTTCTACGTCGTGCTGTAAATCATACAGTCATGTTCCATATGGTTGTCATTAATAAAGATGAGGTCACACTTCCAGTCAGGCCCCACCCTCCACGCTCACATGCACGTGCACACTCACACACACACACAACATTATGGTACACACACACTCACGAGGAAGTTCACGTGCTCAGTGCACACATGCAAACGTGCAGATACACGCTCACGCACACTCACAGCCGCACTGATACTTTGTCGAGAGCCGGGAATATAGATAGAGGGAGAGAGAGGAAGCTAATTAGTGTTTTAGCTGATTGCTAATTGCCACTTTCTTCCGCCTACTTACACACAACACTGAGAGAGAGAGACAGAGAGAGAGACAGAGAGAGAGCAGTAGAGACATCTTCTACCCCTGTTTCTATCAGAAACTCTTGTCATTTACCTCTAATTACAGACCTGTCCATCATATTTTATCAAGTCTGGTCACACACACACACACACACACGGTAGGAGTCTGACCTCCTGTCTCTCTCCTCCTCGCCCTGATCCAGCACTTTTAAGGGGACACTTTTAGCTAAAACATGGATCTCATGACCGACCAGCAGCAGCATGTATCACCTCTATTACTCTCACCGAGATTACTGTTGCACTGTAACAGTTTACAGTGTGTAAAATTCAAAACGTTTATGTTCTTCTCAGCTTTCAGGGAGTGCACACAGTGACCTGGCAGTGTTTCTCTGGAGGTTTTGCGTTACTGTTTGTCTGTTCAGCTCCACTGAGAAGGAGCACCTGACACTTCCTATGTTCTCAAACTGAAAAATATCATAAAAGCAGTTGAACAGGAGTTACGCGCTTCCTCCAGCTATATCTGCCATTTTGGTTTAGGCAGAAGGAATGATACATTTATAGCTTGAAGTCGATTATAGACTAGATATTAAAATGTGCAACATGGGTCAACTGATTAATTCTGACTGATCGTTTGATGTAGTGAAAGACTTTAAACTGTTTGAATGTCTAGGTTTTGCTATTTCATAGACGTGGCAATAATTCAATATGATTATTTATTGACATTCAGTTGAATCATATCACAATATGATCATATTGTGTTATAATTTCACAAAATTCTGTTGTCCAAATTATTATGCGCATGCAAGCAAATATAAATGTAAATATGTAATATAAAACTGAGTCATTTAATTTTTTGTGTGTGAAGCACAAATGAGTTCTTCACATGTGTGAAGCATTTGTTTTTTGATCTGGTGCATGATGTTTATGTGATTTGTGATTTGCCATATTTCGGATATATTGATGTTGACCCTGGGTGATATAATAAATATATATTTTTTTTATTACAATATTATTTATAATATTATGTGGCAAATGTATGTAAAATTAAAATAATCAAACTGATGTTTTGCATTACATGCGGCAAAACTCTTCTTTAATATTTTTATCTAAGTTTTTAATTACAGCTTGCTCTGAATAATTAATCTGGACAGCAGAAATGTGTAAAACAGTTTCATGATAAGATCATATCATAGCCCTGTACTGATAGATAATTAAGATGATAAATGCAACAAGAAGTCTGCTGTTAACTGATCAGGATCGGAGCAGGTGTTCTCTTTTTTTAAGAGAAAATGAAACTGAAACTACCTGAAAATGAACAGAAGCTTTCACCTCCATTTTGCTCTTGCCAGTCAAAGATATTGTTGGTGACATGAGATAACATTGGATAAAAGTCAAGAAATAACTTTTCTTGGCCAACAGTCTGACTCAGATTCCTCTGTTCACACAGACTAAAAAGAAACAATCCGACTTCTGCTCTCTTGTTAATCAAGTTTCTCACTGTGTAAAAGTTGGGTTAGAGTTACGGTACGAGTCCTCCACCTCAGCCAGAGAGTTTTATTTGCTTTTCCAATGTGGATTTATGTCATGTTGGAAGACAAGTGTGTATTTGAGTGAATTCTCAGGCGGTTTTACTAGCAGTGCATGAAGGAACAAGCCGGCAGAGTTCAAGTATAGTTGAGGATGTTTTGGTGTGTGAGGCTCTGCACAGTTTTGACTTTCGCAGGCTACGTGTCCTCAGTGTAGAGCCAAGCCCCAGCTCTCTCTCTCTCCTTCTCTCTCTCACACACACACACACACATAAACACACACATGGGCATACATGATCTCAGAAGCACAAAAACATACTCACACACACTGTGCAGTCCCAGCTGTAACAAATGGAGACCAGATTGTGTATGATGATGATGATGATGATGTAAAAGACCAGGCATGCTGGTCTCCATGGTTGACGAGCTTTGTTGAATAAACGTTGAGTGTGTGTGTGTGTGTGTGTGTATCCAAAGGGGTCAAACCCTGATCCACGTGCCATGAGCTATTAAACAGCTCTCTTTGGTTCCCTGTAGAATTCATCATATGGTGCTGCAGCCAATCACAAGCAGGCGTGTGGGGATGACAGAATGCGTTTCATTCATTGTACTTTTTCTCTCTTTCTCTGTCTGTGTATGAATACATAATGCAACTTTAAAAAGAAGTAGTCTTTATTTGATCTTTGTGTTTTTGCACTTTTGATTAGAAAATTCCACTTTCCACCTATATTGAATGTATTTGTCCAAAAGCTTGTTTTGATTAATGTATTAACACACAAACAACCAATTTTCCATCTTTAAGTGAAAATCTTCAGTTATGTACAGTATGTCAATATACCTCAAATGTATATGCTCAAAATGTATGAAATGGGCCTTTAACACTAAAGTCACATCACAGGGTTTATGGATGTTGAGGTTGAAAGCACTTTAGAGAGACAGAAATAAATTATAGGCACTTATCTGTTGCTTTCTTTGGGGGAAGCCAGACTCTTAAGTTTTTTCTCATTATGAGCAGAGCAGGGCACTAACATTACCAGAATTAGGGCCTCCTTTAGACCGCTGCATGGCACATGTGACATCATGATTTGGGTGTTGGGTGTTAAGGGGAGAGAGGATTGTATGGAGGGTTGGGTTCAAGCACTCGGCGCTCTGCAAAGTTGTGAAAATGCAAATAAAGTGGGACGGGTAGTCTCATAAAGCAGCTCAGCTCGACTAAACGGACTAATGCTATTTTCTAAAAACACAGTTGGAATTAGTTTATAGTGAGCAATTACAACACAGCGCCATGCATTTTGGCTCTGCCCACTGGGGTTTAACACAGCCAATGAGAGAATCTCTGCCTCAGAATTGTTTGTAGGACTAAAACTTAAATTTGTAAATAAGAGAGCGAGAGAGAGAGAGAGAGAGAGAGAGAGAGAGAGAGAGAGAGAGAGAGAGAGAGAGAGAGAGAGAGAGAGAGAGAGAGAGAGGCTGACAGCAATGTTGGGGCAGCTGACGGGGTAAAGGGGCAGTTGTAGTCACATGGGGAGCAGAGATGGATTTGGGGGGGATTTGAGGCTATAAGAGGGTGGGGACGAGGAGGCTTAGGCCAGCTGACACTGTCCACATCACACACACACACACACACACACACACACACAAGCCAAAGATAGACAGATATTCACATACTAATAACGGACAAAAATACAAAAATGAATGCATAGCTTGGCTTTAAGCCCTGAAATAACAAATGCACACATACAAACACAAGAACAAAACACACATGCACACACATACATGGATACACACTCACACAGACAGAAATGAACACATGTAGTCACACCTTACACAAACACACACACACACACACACACACACAATAGAGCAGAGGTTGGAAGGGAATGTTTAGATAACTTTGAGGCTTTGGGACGCAGAGCAGCATGGATAGAAGGGTAGAAGGAGGGTGTGTGTGTGTGTGTGTGTGTGTGTGTGTGTGTGTGTGTGTGTGTGTGTGTGTGTGTGTGTGTGTTGGGCAGGAAGACAGGTGTGGCTCCATCAAGGCAGTTGTGCGACACCAGATACCACCAGGGGAGATAACGCTCAACGAGTTGATGACGGAGAGTATCAGAGCTGGAGTGTGTGTGTGTGTGTGTGTGTGTGTAACCATGTACATGATTTTGTAAAAGCCAAACACACTAACATACTCAGAGTTGTACAGAAGGTCAGTGTGTTATCTGGTGAGCTGCAGCCTCCTCCTGCCAGTCCAAACACAGCTCTCCTCCTTTCACACAGACATATAGCCACTGCCCAGCCTGCATGCCTTTGAGCAAGGCAGCTCTGAGATTTTGTTTTGAAATGGGACTTGTTATGTTATCCATATGTTATGGATGTTCAGAGGACAGTTCTAAAGCAAATGTTCTGACTTAAGAGGAGAGCCGAATAAGAGAAATTAAAAAAACTTTACTTGCCAATTCTTTCAATGTAGTTACAGCAGAAAAAAACAGATCAACACAGTGACTGTGGTTGTTTTCTTTTCATGTCCAAAAATTATGTCTCAAATTATCGGTCTAATTTGCTTAAATTTCTTGGTTGTCCAGATGCGGTGGAAATACAAACATGAATGCACTAGAAGACATTTTAGCTCCTGAACTGGTCCCTGCATAAGAAGTAGAAGTAAGAGGAAAGAGAATGATGAAAGCGGACAGAAACCAAAAGAAAAGTGGGACCAGAAAGAAAGAAAAGGGAAAAAAGAGACAGACAAGAGGAAGAGAGAAAAGAAATGCAGAGAGGCAGTGAAGGAGAGAAGGCCCTGGGGTCAGAAAAAGAGAGAGAGAGGAAAGCAAGAAATTCTCTCCCTCTTTCTGTCACTTCATTATTCAGTGACGGTCATTTAGTGTGTGTGTGTGTGTGTATGTGTGTTTGAGAGAGAAGTCTGCATTTATGCTTATGTGTCCATCTGTGTGTGTGTCTGTGTAAAAGTGTGCGTGTGTGTGCGAGGGTGTGAGTAAAATCAGAACAGTGTTGAACTGGTTTGGGTTGACCAAGAATTCACACGAGGTCCAGTTACCACGCAGGCCCTCCGAGGACACAAATGAGCTGTGTGTGTGTGTGTAGAAGACAGACGAGTATGCGGGTGATTAGGTGTGTATATATAGTTTTCTGTGGTTGCATAGTGAGATGTGTGACTTTCTAGAGAGCCGGAGAGCTGAGCTGAGTGTGTGTGAGTGTGTCTGCGTTCTTTCCGTAAGTGTGTGACTGTGTGTTTTTGTGTGTAGAAGAGATCTTGCAATGTCGCCATTTAATGACATGAGAGTATGTGTGTTTGTGTCTGTTTGTCTTTGTGTGTACGTGTGTGTGTTTGGTCCATGGGGAAGACCCAGTGGAACACGTTATTACAGCTGTCTGTTTTCGTCACTACAGTCACTTCCTCTGTCAACTCTGTCCTGTTTGTAACATTGTGTTACACCTGTTCACCTGCAGACATGAATGTAACTTGTTTACTCGTATTACTCACATTGTGGAGACAAAAATCTTATAAGACAGCCACATTATGGAGACTCGCCTCCCATTTGGTGACAGAATCTCCCCATACAGTAAACCATTGAATTTTAGAGTTGGTTTTGGGTTTAGGTTGGAGCAGGGATTAGACATGTAGGCAGTTATTTTCTCACATCTCCTCTATACCCGTTCACAATGAAGTAGTTTGAGCCATGTGTTTCCACATATCTTTTTTGTTATTCAAGTCCTACTGAAGTAACTTATTAAAGTTATATTGTAGAGAATTTTTAAGCAGTTAATTACAACGATCAGCTTCTCCTCTAAGTAGTTTGAGTGTAAAACACCTGTTTCATGAAGGAATCAAAATGAGCATGATTAGTTGTCGCCGGGTTGTTCTTCCTGCATGTTAAAGGACATTTTGCATTAAGTTGAAAATTTCTTAACTTCACATCACACCATTGGGCGCCTTTTTAAGTCTTGTGTGTCTTGTGTAAAAGAAGCGTTATGGTTAAGGTTAATGTCAGGGTAAGTCTCCGGGGGAGACAATGTCCTTCTAAGGGACAAAAACGAGTGCATGTAAGTGTTTTTTTGTGCTCTTGTATTTCTTGACCAAATGTACTCATAAGGATCGACAATAAAGTAAAAATCAAGATTTTGACTTGTCTTGTTTCCTGTATATTGTTGCTAACACTTAACAGTTAATAAGAGCTCATATCCATTTATCCACTGCACTCATAGCAAAATGCATTTGCAAATGCTATATAATATGATATCATTTAAGTTATAGAAATATAGTTCTTGTTTACTTATCATAGGGAATGGGAATACTTTGATTTGAAGAAACTCTCCACTTTGTTTTACTTATGTACTCTGTCAAAATCCCAATAATAATGACTTACACAAGCAATAAATATATTGGAATATAAATAATGGTTTATGGTTTATAAATCAACCATTTTCAAGTAGAAATACTGTCAGAAAAGGGTCTGACTTTGATCAAAAATATCATCCAATTCTAAGACATCAGTTTCGGCTCCACTAACTTATTTTGAGGAAGAGAGTTTCCAGGTGCTTTTTAAAAGCACTTAAAAGCACTTTGCCAGGTGCTTTTTAAAATCCTGGGCTCTTATTGTTTTTTTCTCTTCTTTATTTTCCTCTCTGTTTTCTACTTTCTCTTGTTGCTGTGGGCAGGCTGGCAGCATTCAGATGAATGCGACAGCAGGTACAACAGAGTGATGGAAAGAGAGAGAAAGAAGGGAGGATGACGAGAAGTGGAAAGAGAAACGAGAGGTGGAAGTGATGAGGGTAGGAGAATACATAGAAAATTAAGGTGTGAAAGGAAGAGTAAGGAATGGCAGAAGAGGTCAAAAGGAGGAAAAAGAAACGAGGGGAAAATTCTGAGGAGTAAAGACGAGAGGTAAAAAAGGACATGAGAAAGACAAGAAGAGAGGAGAGGCGAGGCAGTCATGGCATCTTTTCAGCTGTTTGCTCGGCATGGGTCGGGTCACTTGGGCAACACCAATCCTGCTGCCAAAGAAAGAAAGACAAGAAAAGAGAGGGAGGGAAGGACGGGGGGAGAAGGGGGAGGATGATGGGAAACAGGGGAGGAGAGCTGAACAGAGGGTGGATAGTGCAGAGAAATGGTGAGAAAAGGCTGTTTTTTTCACAGGAAAATGATCGTCCCCTCTCTGATTCACTGTAATGCAAAACGAATCCTACACAGCACAGTATCAGGAACTTTTCATTCATATATCTCATATTGTAAGACCTGAACTGACCAGCTAGGGGGAAAAAACACCGTTGTCCAGACCAGAAGTACATCAGACACGTCACAGAGGTCTGTGTCTTCAAAGTAAAAGCTTCCGCCCGATACATGAAGGTTCTTTCAAGACTAATGTAAACTTAGTTGTTTTGGAATGTAACCTTTCCCAGCTCTGAAGGAGAGCAAAGAGAAACAGAAAACAGAGGATGAAAGTATGGTAGACTCTTAAAAAAGGGAATTGACACTTTTCAACACATGCACAGATATATACTGTGTGATATCAGTTTCACTAAAGCTTAACACGTGATAATGGCAGTAAAACATGCATTATGTTGCATTTTAAGGCTTCTGCTCAACAGTAGAAGTTCTTTACCCAAACACATATAAATATGTTGAAAATGCATATATTTGAACAGGAAGTTAGGAGTAAGTGGGGAAGTATGTGTGTTATGTTATGTTATGTTATGTTATGTTATGTTATGTTATGTTATGTTATGTTATGTTATGTTATGTTATGTTATGTTATGGAAGTATGTATAATGTTTCACAAGTCACAAGGTCACAAGTTCAAATCCCTGCTGCAGCCAGTGTGTGGCTGTTCCTGTTAGCATAACTTTGAAAAGTTCCAGTCATTAAAGGACTCTTTTACATGCAACAACAGCTTCATTTCTTTACTACAATAAGTAATGTGTTGCCATCCTTTTTCTTTTAATTATTAATCTATAATTTCACAATGTTCACTATCTATTTTACCAGGAATATTGACAAATGTTTGCGTTGTTTCTTAAATTTGCATTTCATTTCCTGATAGCTTAAAAATGTGGATGAATTGGATTTTTATGAAGCGTGCAGATACCCAGCAAAGGGACTTTGTGGATTGGAGGAGTGAAGGACATGGAGGTGGAGACTGGACGGAGAGCAGCAGGACTCTCCAAGTGAAAAGCATTACATCAGAGCAGAGGAATTCCTGCCTTTTCTTCCAGCTTCTTTTGTTATTCTTTAGAGAGAGTTCCTTATTCTTCTCACCAAGTGCTCTGTCACTGCCGGACCTCAGGACAGATAAAGGAGGAGAGAGAAGGGAGTTGTGGGGAGGAGAGGAGGGAGACGGGGAGAGTGAGTGAGCAGAAACACTGAGTAAGAGAGAGGGAGGGAGGCTGACAGGAAACCATGTTTTTACAGTTCCTGGTGCTGCTTTAAAAAATGATTTTTAAAATAACATGAGGAGAAGAAGAGAGTGGAGGGAAGGTAGAAAGTAGAAGAAGACAAGAGGAAACATTAATGTTAAATACAACTCTCTGAGTACATGTTCCCCAAGAAAGAGAGGACTGCTTGTGGTGTCTTTTGTTAGGGTTTGTTTTTTACAACAACTCACACAATATCTGTTTTATTACAATAACAAAAAAAAAAACAACTGGTAACTGATTAAAAATGACTGATTAAATACAGTAATCTTAAGTAACTAAGTATAAAACCAAGAACCTTTGTTTGTTCCTTTGTTGTTTTTTATGATTCTTTGTGCTTCCCTATTCTAAAAGTTTGTGCAGTACTTTTTGGCTCTTTGTGTTTTTTCTGGTACTCTTTGAGGTACTTTTTGTTAAGCTTTTGGATACTCTAATTCTTTGTGTAACTTCTTACAGTGTTTTTGGGATTTAGGCTATACTTTGTTGTACTTTGTGCATCAGGTTGCTTGTTCCCCTTAAATACTGCTGATTAGTATGTTTTCATACCTTTTAAAGTGTTTTCATAGTGCTGTGAAGGTCCCACGTGGAGCAATGGGAGCATGGTTTACAACAAATTTCTTCAAAAGGATTTTTCTTTTCACAAAATAACATTCAGCTATAGTAGAAGCCATATTCTGAAAATATACAGGGCCTTTTATGTTGAGACTGTTTGCACCTCAGCCTGTTGAGACACCAGGATACCTGAGGAACAGTTTTGTTGTTTTTAAAGTCAGTAAAAGTCAGTAAAGACCAGTAAAAGCAGTGCCCCAGGCCAGCTGACCACAGTACCTCCAGGATTTAATAAGTTTTTCCTAATTGACCATGATTTTGTCTGGTGTAAATGATGTTGAAGCCAGTGGGAGAGTGTGTATTACAGCCCTGTAGGCACGAGAGACGAGCTGAACTCTCTGCCAGCCCATTACAAAGCAACCATCAAATTTTCATCCTCATAAGATGCAGTGTTGGACCAAACTCTGATTTCTGTCTTTCCTTCTTTGTTTGCTTGCTTGTTTTCTTTCCTTTTAATTTTAGTTTTTCCTTGCTTCCTTCCTTCTTTTCTTCCTTATGTTCTTTCTTTAGGTTTCTTTCTTGGATTCCTTCTTTCGTCTTTGTTTTACAGTTTTTAGCTTTTGTCTTTTCTCTCTTTCTTCCATCATCCCATCCTTCCTTTTTCCATCTTTCCTTCCTTCCTTCCATCCATCTTTCCTCTCTCCTATCTTTCTGTCCTGTTCTCTCTCTGATGAAGACTTGGTCGGCTGCAGCAGAGAACAGGTCCAAGTTTCCTTACTTCTCCTGATTACATCAGCACATGCAGTCATGCTCTCTCTCTCTCTCTCTCTCTCTCTCTCTCTCTCTCTCTCTCTCTCTTTTTCTCTCTTTTTCTCTCTTTTTCTCTCTCTCGCCTTTTGGAATAACAACTCATGACATCACCAACAGCTGCATGAAAGAGTGTGTGTTTGGTGTATATTCACAATTGTGTGTGAGTGTATGTGTGCAAGTGTGTATGCATGGTTAGGGGGGGGTGAGACTGTCAGTTGCCAAGGTAACTGAGCAGGATCAGTCAAGGGGAGACTGATCGCCTCCTCCGCTGGTTTACAGTTGTAGGCAAAACTTTGCAGCAGCAGTTATGCAACATCTATCTATCTATCTATCTATCTATCTATCTATCTATCTATCTATCTATCTATCTATCTATCTATCTATCTATCTATCTATCTATCTATCTATCTATCTATCTATCTATCTATCTATCTATCTATCTATCTATCTAATTTTCTGATCGCTGTTAAGTGCTTTTCAGTGTGTTTCGTTGTAATCAATAAGAGTGACAAGAATAAATGAGGCTTGAGTATTTCCCTCTCTTTTCTTTTTTCTCTCCCTCCTTCTGTCTGTATGGTCAACGCTCTGCATTTGTCCCTACAGCTGGCCGTGCTCATTAGACCGTAAAACCTTTTAAATTGGATACTGGGGCCTGTGCGGTTGTTTCCATTGGCTTATTGGGGTGTCAGTCAATGAATCCATCCATCTCCTGCTGACAGAGGACTATTGGTCGTCATCAGCTCTTTTTCCCTCATTATGGGAGACCTTTGTGCAGAGAAACTGAGGCGATTTCAAAGTAGAGTAAGAGCAGGTTGAAAAGGGCTCTTTATCGTGTGGCAGAGGGTGAAATTAGGGCATGATTTGTGGATTTAGAGGCACAACATGTAGCATTGAAACATCAATAACAATAAATCATTAGCTCATTTATTTTAAGACATTAGAATAAATATAGTTGAGAATCAATGATAGAACAGGAGATTGTCAGCCTCCTCAGACCTCTGTCTTAAATTTGTATCTGTGTGCCACAGAATAGCTTCTTGTGGGAGTTCTGCTTTGTTGCTTTACGGCACAAAACATGAAATAAACTGCTTTTACAACGGGAATTAACCAGTGTAGTGTCACAGTCAAGAGACACGACATGTTGCATGTAGCTCATGTAGTTGAACTTCTTCCACTTTGTTGTTGAGGAAAATTAATGCCGGTTCGGACCTAATAATGGATGGATATTGGTTTAACTTGGTAATATTATCTTTTGGCGCACATAATATTGGTTGCTAAAGAATTTTAATAATCCTGTGTTTGAAATGACTGCATTTGAATGAGACTTGAAAGTGTAATACTCACTCATAATATCAGTTGAGTTATTATAAAACACGGATTCCAGAAAGTCAATACGAGGAGAGATATCACTTTTTGCACCAAACTTCTGTTGTATTTTTGAAGTTTTTAGTGCTGAGGAACGTTTTTCTTATTTGTTTATAAACTCAACACTTAAGTGAACCGTTTCATGAGAGAAGCAGGTGAAAGTGAAATGTTTGGCTTTCCCCTTTTAGTGGAAACTTGATGAGACTGTGATGAACAGACACATGATACACGAACATCAGGATCTCCAGCTGACCTTCATCTCAGTTCCCTTCTGCCTGTTTGTCCTCTCTCTGTCTTTCCATATGCTGTGGTCCCATAAGCCATTGTATATACTCCGTAACCCTCCGGAACAACAAGGTGTTGAGCTACTCCTCTAACAGCCGGCTAATCCAACAGATCTGATCAAAGGTAGCCAGTTAACCTGAGCTTATCCGCAGCCTAAGGAGATCTGTTTAATGAGCTTACATTAAACCAGCCGCCACGTCTAGCTGTGCTTCCAATCAGCTCGGATGGAGCCTTCAAGGTTCTTTTATACTACGAGATGGATTTTTTTAATTTTATTTTTAAGTAATAGTTCTCTCTCTCTGTCTGTTTGTATCCCTCTGTCTGGATTTAGTTTTCATCAACATAATGTTTTCTGTAATTCCATATATCCTTCTGTCTTCATCTCTTTATGATTGCAAAACAAAAAAAGAAAGAACAGTCAAATAATAAATAAGAGAAATTAGAAATGAATAACAGCCATGTATGTTGCTCATGCAGTATTTTTTTGTGTATATTTATTAGTGTAAGAAAGTCATCCTTCAAATCCCTTATTAAAAGCATTGTAATAATATTTCTGTTGATTGTCATTGTTTTCTGTTTATGACTTACATGTTCCCCAGTAGGTTGAGTTTGATGTTCTGACATGTTATGAAACCCTGTCGAAGCTGGTTGGGTGAATTATAAATTTCCAGTGAAAAACGTGAAAGCAAGACAGTTTTTTTCCGCTACTTCATAGGAATATTTCTTGGAGATACAGTATAATAATTTCATCTAAAAATGTACATTAAAAAGGCATCTAGAAAGGTGTATCTTATGTCCTACACTTCATGTATCTGTTTATCTTTCAGGTTTCTCGTCTACACTTCTGTATACATCTTGCAGAATTGTCAGTCTTTTTGTCTCTCTTCCTCTCTGTTTTTCTGACGTTACGTTGTTGTGACAGGTTTCACAAAGGTTTCTCTCTGCATCCCAGTCTGTCTGTCTCTCTGCTCATCTCTGTTTGTCTCCCTCTTTCTGTGGTCTCACTCCATTTTGACATTACTGTCATGACTCTGTGCCGATCTGCCTCTCCCTCTCTGAGTTTCTGTCCATTTCTCTCTTCCCTTCTCCCTTCCCCTCACTTGATGCTTTTCGGATGTGACAGAAGTCGTGTGAACCTCTGTATCTCTTTCTATCAGTTGTCTTTCTCCCTCCTGCTATGTTTATTCCATCAGAGTGTTGCTGGAAGTGAAAAAGCTGTACATCTCAGCATAGCAGGGGATGAACATCATGTACCTGTGAACACAAGACCTCTGGCGATGCTGTCACATCTTGTCTCTTCTTCCTGTGTGTTCTATTATTCCCTGCTGATATTTCCCAAATATTTAAAAAGTTTGAGAAACTCACTCCAGACAGGGAACTTCAGGGATCTTTAAAGGACTCTCGGGGGAAATTTTGTAATTTTTTTTTTTTTTTACAAATGGGTCACTTTGCAGGAATTTACTTGAATATATTCAACAACTTGTTTCACACAATCGTCACACTATCTGGTGGTTTTCAGCCCAACTGCAGTGGAAACCAGACTGTTTATGCCTTTAGTGGCTGTCTGAGCTGAAAAACAACATTAATAAACCAAGAAGGAATAGCATTTTTCAGGTCACGGAAGCTCTCTGACTTTGTTGAGGAAAGTGAGAGAATTTTTACATCATGGCCTGTAAATTTATTGACATTAAATACTCCTCAGTGACCAAGTTTGCAGAAATTGCAAAAATATACAAACAATATTCTACACAATATAATTTTAAAATATATGTTTTTCAATTATAAAACATTAACAGGAAAAGTATTACAATAATTAAGCCTGACAATGTTATGTACTACATAATCTGCCAAATTATTAAATTATGACAGTACTCTACAAAGTTGGGAGGCTTGCAAGAGACACATTTTTAAAAATGCTAAAAATCGATGCAACAGACACCATGATATCCTGACTTTTACTCCCTAGATTAGGGTCATTTGACCTTTAAAGCACTAGAAACTAGTGTGACTTTTCAGGGCAATGTGATGTGCCTTTATTGTCAGCTACAGTAGCCCAGAGCGCCCAGCTCTCTCCACCCTCAGCTGGAGGGAGTGAATCATGGCTGCTGGCTGCAGGTTGACCGCTCTGCTGCAATTAACAGGCCGAGAGACACCAAGTCACCTTTTCAGTGAGGAGTCTCTGTAGCTACATCACTGCAGTGGTCAGTGAGAGGTCGCGCTGATAAACCATTCTCCTCACTCTTACTGGTGAGTACTTACTCCACAGGCCAGTTTGACTCCTGTCATTCTGCTGTTGTTACATCATTGGCTTGTAATGCAACAAAAAGGCTGAAAATCAAATGCAACTTTAAGTTCAACTTTGCTTTTCTGTCCTTTTTTAAAAATGATTATGTATCTTCTCCTTCCTCTGAAGTTTTTCATGCTTCTAGCAGCAGAGAGCAGATGCGTCCTCTCCCACTACAGGATTGAGTTGTTTTGATCTCAGACATATTAACATGTCGCTATGTGTGTTCGATTTTTTGCACTGAGGGACCTTCTACTGTCGCTCATCCTGGATTTGATCCAGCAGCATCAGTATGGATTGTCATGCTTAGCATGCATATGTTGGTGTGTGTTACTGTGAGTCAGAAATCAGAGGAGAAGCAGCTCGCTGTGCTTTCTGTCTGCTACCTCCAGTGCCTCTCTGGTCATCAGGGACAGGAGGAGGAGGAGTAGGATGAGAGCAGAGGAGGAAGGAGTGAGTCATGCTAGTTAGACTTTAATAAAAACAACTGCCAGGGTCCACAGCCTGGATCATGATGATGATGATGATGAGTGTTCTGGTGTTGAACAAAGTGGTGTTGGGTCACTTGGTCACTGTGGAAATAGCGAGCTGAAGTTCACGTCTGGTATGAATTTCACAGACTTTTGCTCTTCATTTTCAGTCCTCATCATCCTCTGATATAAATCAGAGCTCCAGTAATTGAACCTCTTGTACTTTTTGTACTCGATGCTGCAGGTTTGTCCAGTGTGACACTAGATTGGAGCTGAGCTGCAAGCTGCATTACTATCCGCAGTACCATGACTGAATAGATTTAGTTGATATCTGTGACTCAGTGGAAGTCGAAACTCCTGGCATTATTAGTCCCTTGCTGGCACTGTTGCAGGTGTTTCATCTCAGGAATTTAATGACCTTCTGACCTGAAACTTTCTATTACCTGAATATTTAAAAACTTGAAAGACTTTGGAGTTTAGTTCTTTGTATTTTCACTGTCTTTTACAAATCGTGACTTTTGTTCTTTTGTGGTTTGCTCCACTCTGTGTTGTGGTCCTCGATTTGTGGTCCTTTGATAATCTTGTTTCATGTTTACCCTATATTATTTAGCCCCGTAGTGCGTCTCCAATTTTCCCAAACACTGTAATAAACTGGTTTGTTTCTTAGCTCCATCTTCTTCCCAAGACTGTCTATCAGGACTTTAACATGGTTGTTTGAAATGCACATTTCAGTGGTATTGGTCAGGAGATGTTGTTGCAAATGCGGTTGGTGGTTCTTGTCTTGTGTTTGTAATCCTTGTTGCGATTTAACCGCACATTTGCTTGACCAATCAGGACTGACAGCCCCTAAAAGTACCAGGAATTTGAAATCAGTTTCATCTCCTGATCAGGGCTCAAATAAAAAAAAGTAAATTACAGTAACGCAAAACCCATGAAATCTTAATGTTTTATTAAGTTACTGCAGTGGAAAAAAGGCATGAGTTGACTGTGTCCATGCACATTATGAATAGCAATGTTAAATATACAGTTTATTGTTCTGCCTGCTATGTTCTGTGTCTACATGAGCAACATGAAAATAAACTTGTTATTTAAACGCAGCAGTCTTAACAACATTGAACAGATATTGCTTCAGCAGCTGCAGCATGTCAAGTTTGGAAACAGCTTCCAACCATTAAAATGTCAAATGATTAGGTTCATTTTACAAGGGGAAATGCAAAAGTCACATACTTTACCAAGACACACACACACACACACAGTGATGTCTTGCACCAGTGGGACCAGTACCGAAGTTGCTGCCAATGGAGCTCACTCTTGTGTTGGCGCTGGTTTAGCATTTGTATGTCTGTGACTGTGAGTCTGTGTGTGTTTGCTGCATGATAAACAAGACATCGGGACATGAGCAATCTAACGTAACATAAAACACATATTTATTGAGGAGAGATTCACAAAATGTCCCCTCCAAACATGATCATAATCAGAAGCAGCCCATTTGTATTTTCTCCTCAATTTGTTTCCCTTTCTGTTTCCAGAAGGATTTTGCTGTCCTTATCACAAGAGGGCCCTGTTTGTGTGAACTGCTGTGTCTTCTTGCAGCAAGAGACAACAAACAACTTTTAGATACATAGGGAGATCAAATCTGGGTGAACATAAGTTTAAAGCTCCACTAATTAAGATTAAAACTTTTATGTTATGAAACTAATTCATCAAATAACTATGTGTTGTATAAAAGATGTTGGTATCACCAACTCTGCAGCTCTACGGGGCTTTTTAGCCTATTTTAGCTCATAGTTTTAGTTTTACAGCACCTTTAGCCTACC